>NC_084571.2:27425000-27597500 GCF_033978685.3 Nerophis lumbriciformis | reverse complement strand
GTTTCAGTTTCAGTTTCGAGTTTCACTTGATTTCAAATCCATATTCTACAATAGTCTGCTCGTTTTTGTGCACGATGCAAAATTCCTTGAATAACATTTTCCAATACATCTTTTTAAAAAGTCTCGTTCAAACTTGCAGTGACGCTGCGTGCGCGTGCGCGTGTCGGATGAAAAAGTGAGTGCAGACAGCATCTCGCTGTTTAAATTATCATGTCGGTGCCCACTCTTTTTCTCACTCAACTTGAGAGGAGTGTTTGTCCGACATAGCAGTCAATAGTGCCATGAGCAAAATGTCACAAGTACAATGGTGTGAAGTCCAATTAGCCACAGCAGAAACATTTCATATCATACGAGCTTGCTTTTTAGTGCTCCTTTTTTGGTGGTGGTGGTGGGGGGGGGGGGGGGGGGGGGGGCTGCATTAAAAATCTGCACATACCATATAAAGCATGCAGAAAAAATATGGAATTAATTTATGAGTGCAAAATATGCACACAAAAGCAAGCGTGTTCAAACTTTTTCCATTGAGGGCAGCGTGAATCTTTGGGCACCCGACGATTCAATCCGATTCCGATTCCTAAGGTGACGATTCAACACGATTCTCGATTAATTGCGATTCTCGCAATGTATTATTTGGTGTAATAGTTATAATGAAACTTTTGCAAAACAGGTTAGATCAGGGATGTCAAAACTCATTTTAGATTGGGGGACCACATGGAGAAAAATCTACTCCCAAGTGGGCCGGACTGGTAAAATCACAGCACGATAACTTAAAAATAAAGGCAACTTCATTGTGTTTTCTTTGTTTAAAAATAGAACAAGCCCATTCTGAAAATGTACAAATTATAATGTTTGTTTGTTTTTTACACTGACATGTTGCGGTTAATAATGTATTTGTCGTTATTCATATTTTCTGAATAAATTATGTGATAATGTTCATCAGTCAACTCATTGGTGTTAATTTTCAATCAAGATAAAAAATAAAAATCAAATTAGAGGATGTTATTTATGTAGTTTGATCATTTTCCTCGACTGATGCACTAACATCATGTGGTTTATTTTGTACATATGTAACATCATCTACAAAGATACAAATAATTTATTTTGCGACATCTATTGGACACATTTAGAACAGCTATTTCTTTCATCCAAAAATTTCAGGTTAATTTTTATACTTTGCAAACTCATCCTGCCGGCCAGATAAAACCTGTTCCCCTGGGTTAGACGTTGGAAAAGCTCCAGCTTGTTGCATACAGAAGGCCAAAATCTTTTTAAAATAGATTTTTTTTTTTTTTTAAGAAATAAAATAAAACATGATTTATTTATTTATTTAAATCGATTTTTAAATCGATTTAGAATCGTGATGAATAAAAAACGCTATTCAGATTTTTTACTAAGAAAAATTGTGCAGAACACTATATTTTTATGTATTTTTTGGATATTTTGTGTAAAAAAAACTAACTAACTCCATTTGCTTGTATGCATTAGGATTTTGCATAAAAAAATAAACTAATGTTTACTGCAGGATATGTTTAATTAATTAATTAAGTAATGTATTTATTTATTACAACAATCAAGCTTCCCCCCCCCACACATTTTTGGGGGTTTAATTTCAGTTTTACAATGTGCCGCAGGCTAATAAAAAACAAGCCGTGGGCCACAAATGGCCCCTGACCCGCAGCTTGCACACCCCTGTCAGCATAACACAGTAAATATGGAATTAATGTGTGTGTGTAACATTTGGGTCATCTGATGAGATTTGCAATCTGTCAGTGATTATGAATAAATCCCAAAAATGTTTACGTGGGGTGTGTGTGTGTGTGTGTGTGTGTGTGTGTGTTCGTGTGTGTGCGTGTGTGTGTGTGTGCATGTGTGTGTGTGTGTGTGTGTGGGAGGGGCAGGGGGGGGGGGTCTCCTTTGCAATGGTGCAAGCAAAATTCCGCAACAACATCTGCTTGTTTGCTCAGGATGAAGTGAGGAAGAGGAAGAGCTGCTGCAGGTCCTGCTTGGGGAGAGACCCGGGGTGGGTGGGGTGAGCGTGTGTTGTGTGTGTGTGTGTGTGTGTGTGTGTGTGTGGGGTGCTCAGGTTGGCGGGTGGCCAGGAGGGTTGTGGAGGGGAGGTGAGTGGAGGGAGGGGTAACATCTGGCAGATGTGCAGGCATGAGGAGAAAAATTGTTCAGTCCAGAGTGAAAGTATAGACAACAACATTATCATCCTCATCATCTTCCTCTTCTTCCTCATGGCATGCAGCAGAGGGTCAGTGAGGGGCGGGGGGGTTGGCCTCTGTTTAGAAGGTTAAGTAGGAGCGTGCACGGGGAAGCCACTGGATCAGAAGGGGTGAAGGTGGTAGTGGTGGTGATAGGGGAATGTGGGGTGAGGGGGGGGGCGGTTGCTGGTCTGCACAGATGGCGTGTGCACGCGCCCGTGAGCGTGCACGTGTGTTATGATAGGGTTGGATGATGCCCTGGTCACATGGGCAGCAGTAATTGGCCTCCATATTGACCAGTTTGCTGCACCGAGGGTGGGGGCTGGGGGAAGGGCGGTCTCCCAGCTGGAACTGTCACATGACATCACATACACCTCACTGATCACACCCCCCCCCCCCCCCCCCCCCCCCCCCATCCTTCATTCAACACGTCACCTGCAGTCTCACACGACTCTGTCCATCACTTGTTTACTTCCTGCAAGTTGTTGTTTACTTCATGCCCTGTCCGTCACTTCCTGCATACTCTGTTGTTTACTTCCTGCTTTGCCCATCACTTTCTCCAATCGTCTCCTCTTCCGGCAATTATTTTCTGTCCCATGTCACTTCCTGCTTCGTTGATTGAGTCATACTTTGTCCATACCTTCATGCTGTGTTGATGATGTCCCCGGTTCATCCAGCACTTGCTGCTGTGTTGTTTATGTCTTGCTTCATCATCACTTTCTGCTCCAATCATTCCCTACATCAGACATCATTTCCCCTCACATTAACAACTTTCTACTCTGTCCATTACTTCCTGCTCTGTCCATCACATACTGCATGTTTGTTTTTTTACTTCCTGCTTTGTCCATCACTTCCTGCATGCTGTGTTGTTTACTTCCTGCTCTGTATATCATGTCCCGCATGTTTTGTTGTTTACTTCCTGCTGTGTTGTTTACTTTCTGCTTTGTCCATCACTTCCTGCATGCCATGTTGTTTACTTCTTGCTCTATCTATCACTTCTTGCATGCTCTGTTGTTTACTTCCTGCTTTGTCCATCACTTCCTGCATGCCGTGTTGTTTACTTCCTGCTCTATCCATCACTTCTGGCATGCTCTGTTGTTTACTTCCTGCTTTGTCCATCACTTCCTGCATGCTCTGTTGTTTATTTCCTGTTTTGTCCATCACTTCCTGCATGCTCTGTTGTTTACTTCCTGCTCTATCCGTCACTTTTTGCATGCTCTGTTGTTTACTTCCTGCTTTGTCCAACACTTCCTGCATACGCTGTTGTTTACTTCCTGCTCTGTTCATCAATTCCTGCATGCTCTGTTTCATCCTTCCTGCTTTGTCCATCACTTCCTGCATGCTGTGTTGTTTACTTCCTGCTCTGTCCAACATTTCCTGCATGCTCTGTTGTTTACTTCCTGCTTTGTCCATCACTTCCTGCATGCTGTATTGTTTACTTCCTGCTTTTTCCATCACTTCCTGCATGCTGTATTGTTTACTTCCTGCTTTTTCCATCACTTCCTGTATGCTGTATTGTTTACTTCCTGCTCTGTCTATCATGTCCCGAAGGTTTTGTTGTTTACTTCCTGCTTTGTCCAACATTTCCTGCATGCTCTGTTGTTTACTTCCTGCTTTGTCCATCACTTCCTGCATGCTGTATTGTTTACTTCCTGCTTTTTCCATCACTTCCTGCATGCTGTATTGTTTACTTCCTGCTTTTTCCATCACTTCCTGTATGCTGTATTGTTTACTTCCTGCTCTGTCTATCATGTCCCGCATGTTTTGTTGTTTACTTCCTGCTTTGTCCATCACTTCCTGCATGCTCTGTTGTTTACTTCCTGCTCTATCTGTCACTTCTTGCATGCTCTGTTGTTTACTTCCTGCTTTGTCCATCACTTCCTGCATGCTCTGTTGTTTACTTCCTGCTTTGTCCATCACTTCCTGCATGCTCCGTTGTTTACTTCCTGCTCTATCTGTCACTTCTTGCATGCTCTGTTGTTTACTTCCTGCTCTGTCCATCACTTCCTGCATGCTCTGTTTCATCCTTCCTACTTTGTCCATCACTTCCTGCATGCTGTTGTTTACTTCCTGCTCTGTCTATCATGTCCCGCAGGTTTTGTTGTTTACTTCCTGCTTTGTCCATCACTTCCTGCATGCTCTGTTGTTAACTTCCTGTTCTGTCCATGACTTCTAGCACAGTCCGTTTCATCCTTCCTACTTTGTCCATCACTTCCTGCATGCTCTGTTTCATCCTTCCTACTTTGTTCATCACTTCCTGCTTCAGCCATCACTTCCTGCTTCAATTATCTCCTTATCGGGCAATGACTTCCTGTACCATCCACCACTTCCCACTGCGTCCATCACTTCCTGCTTTGTCCATCGCATTCTTATCTGCCCTTCGGTTCCCAACTTTGTTCAACACAACCTCTTCCAACCATCACTTATTACTGTGACCATTACTTCCTGTGTTGCCCATCACTTTGTGCTTTGTCCATCACATACTTTTTTGTACATCAGTTTACGCTTCATCCAATACTTCCTGCTCCATCACTTCCTACTGTGACCATTACTTCCTGCTTTGTCCATCCTATAGTTTTTTGTATAATTTCCACTTTGTCGAATACTTCCTGCTTCATCCCTTCCTACTGTGATCATTACTTCCTGCTTTATCAGTTCCTTCTTTGTTCATCACTTCCTGCAGGACAAGACAAAATAAGACTGTGGACTTTGGGAAACACAAGCTTAGACCATTTGTTTAAACAATTGCCTTCAAACAATCATAATAAAACAGTTGCTGTCATACAGTACATGGTTTCATTGTTATATCCTTTCAGGCCTCATTGCCTTGTTGTTTTTTGCAGCGTGGGCACCAAACAGACCTCTCCTTGTATCTGACCAAGTTCTAGCGTGGTATCACCCTCCACGCCCTCCTACCCCCACCCTGCTGCAGTGTGTGTGTGTGTGTGTGTGTGTGTAGTCGCGAGATGCCCGACTGTGAGGAGTTAGCACTCAAGAGCGCCTCTCATCTCAGACTTGGCAGGGGAGGGTCTCGGGGTACGAGGAGAACAATGGTCTCTCCTGCGCTCCTGTCAGCCAGCAAACACACCACGCTGGCACTCGCTCAATGAAGGGGAAAAAAAAAAAAGAGCGGGATAGTGACAACAAGGAGGATGGACAAACACTCACATGTGGCTAGGACGTTGTCGCAGTCCTGATGGTGCCAAGGATTGTGGGACGTCGACCTCATTAAAGTAGTCTGTAAAAATGTCTCATAACAGCACAGGACTACACTATGTACATTGGAACCTTTACAGTCGTACAAAGTCGTACAATCCGCTTGGAAAGATGCACACAAAAAAAAATTGACACCTGATTATAACTATAATTGAAGAAGAGGTTCTCTTTATTTTCTTTTTGTAGTTTTCTTTATTTTCAAAGAAATCAAGTTAGGTATGAGTAGAATATGCAGGATATGCATATTCTATATGCATATACATATATGTATATATATATATATATATATATATATATATATATATATATATATATATATATATATACACACACATTTATACACACACACACACACACACATATATACATAAAGTATATACACAGGTTTGTGTATATACAGTATATAAATGTATATGTATATGTGTATACAGTATATAGATATGCAGGATGCCCCTGCTTATTTCAGCAAGACAATGCCAAGCCACATTCAGCACGTGTTACAACAGCGTGGCTTCGTAAAAAAAGAGTGCAGGTACATTTCTGGCCCGCCTGCAGTCCAGACCTGTCTCCCATCGAAAATGTGTGGCGCATTATGAAGCGTAAAATACGACACCGGAGACCCCGGACTGTTGAACGACTGACGCGCTACATAAAACAAGAATGGGAAAGAATTCCACTTTCAAAGCTTCAACAATTAGTCTCCTCAGTTCCCAATCGTTTATTGAGTGTTGTTAAAAGAAAAGGTGATGTAACACAGTGGTGAACATGCCCTTTACCAACTACTTTGGTACGTGTTGCAGCCATGAAATTCTAAGTTAATTATTATTTGCAAAAAAAAATTAAGTTTATGGTTTGAACATCAAATATCTTGTCTTTGTCGTGCATTCAATTGAATATGGGTTGAAAAGGATTTGCAAATCATTGTATTCCATTTATATTTACATCTAACACAATTTCCCAACTCATATGGAAACGGGGTTTGTATATATATATATATATATAGATGTTGGTAAATCTTTTAGGGCATTACTGCAAATGACGAGGGCGGTCGCGGCAGTTGCCGTGGTTAAATTCGAGCTCCGTATATATATATATATATATATATATATATGTATACACATTTAATTTTTTACAAAATGAAAAAATATGGCCCTTGGAAAAAGTTTGGAAAACCCTGATCTAAAATATTAGAATCTTTCAAAATAAGTAGTCAGTTAAGAAATAAAATAAACAAAAACCAAACAATATTATTAACTATTGAATGAATGAATTAAAAAAATACAACAACTATAAATAACACTGGTAAAAGTATGACAGAACATTATTATTTTCGTACTAGCCTATTTTTATTACTAATATCAGTATCATTGTTATATTGTTACAGGGCAAGGCCCACAACATATTGCTGGGGGAAAACAACAGTAAAAATATAGGAAAAAAGAGAAAACAAGATGTAATGTAATATGAAAAGGATGACATTTTTAAAGAAATTATTAATGACAATATACGGTAGTTTGTCAAAAATAACACAAAGTATTTTCTTTAATGTATATAATGTCTGTCTTTAGCAATTAAAAAAAAATAAAAACAATATCGAGATGGCCCAGAAATACTTTCCCTTTTCAGTATGCGTTAAACGTGAAAAAAAAAGTGAGGTACTTTTGTCATGAAACTATTTACTGTTTTGACGTATTAATATTATTTATCAAAACAAATGTGATTCACGAGAAATGATCAGCGTCACTTCAGCCATTAAAGTTACGAATGAGTGATTCACTTCTTTTTACACGTGTGTGACAATCACGTGCGTTACAAAATGAGAAAGCGAGGCCATTGTTAAAAGTTCTTGTCTTAACATAATCGCTTATTTTTTACCCTTAAAACATTTTTAAAGATTTATGATGGCACCAGTTTGACCCTGGAACAGATCATTGGTATTTACATTATTCCCTATGAGAAGAGCGTCCAGGAAGGGATTGTATTCGATCGACCTCAGAGGCTCTACTGTATGTTTTTTTCTTGGGTGCATGCGTGCATGCATGTGCGCCCTCCTTATGCGTGAGCGAGGATGAGGAGTTTGAAGTGTGTGTGCGTGTGTGTGTGTGTGTGGTGATGAAGGGAAAGGGAGGGGTGTTTAAATTCTGTGACATCTGTTCATTACAACTAGAGTGTGTTTATTTTTATACAGCCACAAGCAGCGAGCTCGACTGGCACCGCTGGTTAATGTACCAGCCCGCCACTGCAAATGAAATATTCACCAGCAGCAGGCAGAAGGGGGGAGAAGAAGAAATTAAAAAAAATATATAAAAGCCAGAAAGGAAATAAGGACAAAGGCAGAAAAAAAACAATATGGGGGGGGGGGGGGGGGGGACCTCATCAATGCATGCAAAGTTGCTATTTTGATGCAATTAAAGGGAGAAACCACACGGATGTGTTCCAAAATATGTTAACAAAGGGCAGTCAAAAATACAACAAATTGTTTGAACTCTTTTTTTTTTTTTTTTTAATCACAGTACTAAAAAATGATACCATAACATTTTGATCCTGATTAATTCATAATCTCTTTAAATCTGGCCTTTATAGCCACTGATGCTGTCAAACTGTCCTGAAAAAATTGTTTTATTCTAAAAAGAAAGCATGACCTCAAATATATGCCAAAGTGAAAGTTTGAAATACGTTTTGTTGAGTGTTTTGAGCGTTGATGCTTGTTTTAATTTAGTATCATGGCTTTAAAACATACTTGAAATGCTTTAACTAGAGCTGTCAGGAATAACACGTTAACCAACTTGATTAATCACAAAAATGATTGCATTCAGCCTGTATAGTTGCAGATTAATCACAGTATTTATTTGGATTTTTAAAACTGCTTTTTACATTGTTTTATTTTGAGCTCTTTTACCAATTAACATGCAATTGTTACCTGCACACAAAAAAATCTTGGGTTAAAAAAATAACCCGATTTTAACCCATCTGCTGGTTCAGAAATGGACGAACCCCTTATTTGAGTTACTTTAACTCAACATTTTGGGTAAAATTTTTCGACCCAACTTTTGCGTTAATTTATTTAACCAAAAAGTTGAGTGATGATAACTTAATGTTGGGTTATTCCCAACCAAACTATTGGGTTGAATTATTTAACCCAAAAGTTGAGTTATGATAACTTAATGTTAGGTTATTCCCAACCAAACTATTGGGATGAATTATGTAACCCCAAAATGTAGTTATGCTGACTCAAAGTTTGGGTGATTGTAAATAATGTTAATGAGCCATAATAAAATTCCCTTCAAGAAAAAAGGAACTTTTTAATAAAAAAAAAAGCATTTTACCCAAAATGCGTTACTCGTTGAAAAACAACCCAAAAATGGTTCATAATTTTAAAAACCCAGAATTTGAGTCAAAATAATACCCTTATAACTAGGGATGTCCGATAATGGCTTTTTGCCGATATCCGATATTGTCCAACTCTTTAATTACCGATACCGATATCAACCGATACATGCAGTCGTGGAATTAACACATTATTATGGACAACCAAGTATAGTGAAGATAAGGTACTTTTTAAAAAAATTAATAAAATAAGATAAATAAATTAAAAACATTTTCTTGAATAAAAAAGAAAGTAAAACAATATAAAACAGTAACATAGAAACTAGTAATTCATGAAAATTAGTAAAATTATCTGTTAAAGGTTAGTACTATTAGTGGACCAGCAGCACGCACAATCATGTGTGCTTACGGACTGTATCCCTTGCAGACTGTATGATATATATTGATATATAATGTAGGAACCAGAATATTAATAACAGAAAGAAACAACCCTTTTGTGTGAATCAGTGTGAATGAGTGTAAATGGGGGAGGGTGTTTTTTTGGGTTGGTGCACTAATTGTAAGTGTATCTTGTGTTTTTTATGTTGATTTAATAAAAAAATAAAAAAATAAAAAACATACCGATAATAAAAAAAAACGATACCGATAATTTCCGATATTAAATTTTAACGCATTTATCGCATCTCTACTTACAACCCATAAAATTGGATTGCTTTTCATAAAAATAACTCCAAAATCTAACCCAACAATAGCAACTCATACATTGGGTTATAAAAATAACCCAGCATTTTTTAGTGTGTGAAAGGCAACACGAGTTATTGTGAGGTCAGTGATCAGGCCAGTGAATACGCATAAAATATTTTCCTTCAAAATAAACTGACGGGTCTTTACACCTTACTTTTACCGGGTTTTGATAAATTACGTACATTCACATAAAACATTTTTTTTAAATGTTTGTGTATGACATTCTGATGATAAATTTGCATTAGTGTCAAAACATTTATTTAAATTATGTAAGCAAGTCACCTACTGTGATTAATCAAGATTAATCCAAATTCAAAACTGTGACTAAACTGATACAAAAAGAATATCATTTGACAGCACTAGTTATAACTTGTTCATTGGGACAATTTGTGATTATTTTTTCTTGTTTGTCCATGTTACTTACTTCAATATTTGAACCAAATAAAAAAATGTAATCAAATATCATAGATGAACAGTGGCTATAGTGGTGTCCTGAGCAGAATTTGATTTTCAGCCATTACAAAAAATGTTCACACTTGAATTTAATTTGATGCATGTTTTGTACTAAAATTAATTCATGGAAAATAAATTGTTCAGTGATAATTTTTTTGTGTGAAAAATTACACATTCAACCTGAATTCACAAAAAGTCTTTACACATCTCGGCCTGGATCCCAGTAGAACTATTTACAAGCCCAGCACTAACATGACAATACCTGGGAAAATCTGCCCTTTTTATTCTCATCAATGACAGAGCAGGAAGGGGCTAGGAGTACGTTTGGGGTAAACATTTCATAAGTAGCGCCTTGTTATTTATTAATTGACATTTTACATGCATTTATTCACGCCAAAGAGGGCACTTGGTCGCTGTATAAGGAGGGGCGGCCCTGCGAATGAAGCATTGTGATGTTACAAATAGAATTTTACCAGTCAGATGCAATAATTCACAATGTTGTTGTTGTTTTTTTTGCAATTGAGCATCTAAAATAAAAAAAATAATTGTATTTTTCTCTGGCCCCATTGACAGTACCGTATAAGAAGGAATAAATTCTTAACGACCCAGCACACTTTAGCATCAACAAGACGGCCCCCTGTCCTGCCCCACCACTGGCCGGGCCCCACTCCGGGTGCTCCCGTGGGACGGCCTGCTCTGGAATGCCGCTCATGGGGAAGAATCTCGCTGCAGGCGTTCAATATGTCCCATCAGTCTGGGGGAGAGGAGCAGCGAGCTACGCGACGGGTGAGGGTGTGCAGTGGTTTACAACGAGGCGGCGGCAGGTCGACGCGTTTGAGTGCGACATACGACACACACTCCCCCCCTCCCCCTAACACACACAACCTCGACAAGATTAAAGGTTTAAAGGGTTCTGATTAACAGGCTCAGGACACAGCGGCCCGCTCTGAGCTGGGTGGGGAATTAGGGTGGCTTTAAGGGGTACTAAGCAGCCGCACATTAGCCATTCATTAGAGGGCAATGCCAAGCCCAAACATATCATTTCAACAACTCATCTTATAACATTCACATTGTTTTGTTGCACAAACACCATGATTTTGCACCAACTTGACTCCAAATATATTCTATTCTAGTAAACTAAAATACTTTCCAATCTATTTGGCCAAGTTGGACTTCTATTTGCAACTACACTACCTGAGACTTGCATAAAAGTGGCAAACATAGGCTGATAACCCGGCGATGAAGCTAACAAGCGTTAGCTCACGTTGTATTAGGGATGTCCCAATTCAATATAGATATCAGAGATCGGTTTGATATCAGCAAAAAAAAGGTATCGGATGATATTGGGTTGCATCGAATCTCTCCGTTACAAGCAAACCCCAAGATGCAGAGATGGCAGGCGTAGCGCAGGAAAACATGACTTTAATGTAGGGATGTCATGAATGCTTTAAAATGTAATATCGGAAATTATCGGTATCGGTTTAAAAAAGTAAAATGTATGACTTTTTAAAACGCCGCTGTGTACACGGATGTAGGGAGAAGTACAGAGCGCCAATATACCTTAAAGGCACTGCCTTTGCGTGCCGGCCCAATCACATAATACCTACTGCTTTTCACACACACAAGTTAATGCAAGGCATACTTGGTCAACAGCCATACAGGTCACACTGAAGGTGGCCGTATAAACAACGTTAACACTGGTACAAATATGCGCCACACTGTGAACCCACACCAAGCAAGAATGACAAACACATTTCGGGAGAAAATCCGCACCGTAACACAACATAAACACAACAGAACAAATACCCAGAACCCCTTGCAGCACTAACTCTTCCGGGACGCTACAATATAAACCCCCTGCTACGCCCCCCCCCCCACCTCAACCACGCCCCCCACCCCGCCCACCATGCTCTCCCCAAATGAGGGAGAGCCTGTCCAAAATTCAGACCTGCTGTTTTGAGGCATGTTAAAAAAAATAATGCACTTTGTGACTTCAATAATAAATATGGCAGTGCCATGTTGGCATTTTTTTTTCCATAACTTGAGTTGATTTATTTTTGGAAAACCTTGTTACATTGTTTAATGCATCCAGCAGGGCATCACAACAAAATTAGGCATAATAATGTGTTAATTCCACGACTGTATATATCGGTATCGGTTGATATCGGAATCGGTAATTAAGAGTTGGACAATATCGGAAAATATCGGATATAGGCAAAAAAGCCATTATCGGACATCTCTACTTTAATGTCAAAAAAGAAATTGTGCAACTGGTAAGTGCACCTGCAGGGAAAACAGGAACCAGGAAACAGGCAACAGTAACCAGGATAACAGGAGACAGGAGACATGCAACAGGCTACAGCAGTGTTTTTCAATCTTTTTTGAGCCAAGGCACATTTTTTTCATTGAAAAAAATACAGAGGCACACCACCAGAAGAAACATTAAAAAATGAAACTCCACCAGGTTGTCTTTTTTTTTTAGTTCGTTGTTGTTTTCCTGTGTGTAGTGCTTTAGTTCCTGTCTTGCACTGTAATTTTGGTGGCTCTTCCTGTTTTGTTCATGTTTTCCTGTAGCAGCTTCACGCCTTCCTTTGAGTGCTATTGTCTGACCTGCTTTGTATTGGCAAACAAAACTATTTCAGTTGTGCGGACGCTATCCTTCTTTGTGGAGACATTGTTGATTGTCATGTCATGTACAGACACACACTGTAAGTCTTTGCTGTCGTCCAGCATTCTGTTTTTGTTTACTTTGGAGCCAGTTCAGTTTTACTTTCTTTTTGCTTAGCCATCCCTATGCTTCAGTGCCATTTCCTAGCGGCACTTGCCTTTTGTTCATTTTTGGTTTAAGCGTAACATACCTTTTTTACCTTTCGCTGTGCTATGCATATTGGGGTCACGACAAACCATCCTTGACACGTTCCGACTTCTATCAATCAATGCCAATCAATGTTTATTTATATAGCCCTAAATCACAAGTGTCTCAAAGGGCTGCACAAGCCACAACGACATCCTCGGTACAAAGCCCACATAAGGGCGCTAAAGCCGGCTAATTCTCACCCAAGCACACAAAGATGAGGTGACTCGGGGTCTCGCGGGGCCCCGCTGTCTGACGGCGGCAAACTACTGTAAGAGACTTCTACAAAGCAATGAACTACCTGCTGCCACCTACTGATATGGAGTATTACATGGTTACCCTGCCGAGCTCTATACAGCACAGACACTAGACAACGGCACATTATTTGCAGATTATAATTATTGATTTGCAAATAATATTTTTTGGACCAATTAGGTGAAGTTGCATAATTTCTCACGGCACACCAGACAATATGTCACGGTACACTAGTGTGCTGGGGCACAGTGGTTGAAAAATACTGGGCGACAGGATACAATCATCAAGCCCTGACTGGAGGACAAGACAGGCATAAATAGTAGCCTGGTTTGCAACTGCAACCAGGTGTGCCAGGCTGCCAATGAGGGACAGGTGAGGGAAACGAGCGCTCAGGGAGACATGCAGGAAATAGAACCAAAATAAGAGCGCTGACAGGAAATAAACACAAACACAGAGGAAAACCCAAACATAACCAAACTGTCAGTGACAAGCCTGACACAGACCTGCCATGCCTTTACTTATGCAAAACTGGACTGCCAGTTAACCTCTAAATGTCCTCCGATACGCACACAATTTATTCTATTTTAGTCAAGTCAAAAGTAAACATGGCAAGCTATAGGCCAGTGTTTCACCCATGGTCGGGCTGCTATCACCCTCGAGAGGGCCGCCAAAAAATATCTGTTTCCCAGCTGTGGTCTGTATGGGCCGCAGCGGTACTCTGTTGTAATACACTTTTCCACCACTTGTGGCAGTAATGGCAATATCAAACAAACAGAAGAAGTCTGGAGCTAAAGTCATGGAGAAGTTTCTTAAAGGGGAACAGCACGTTTTTCGGAATTTTGCCTATCGTTCACAGTCATTATGAGAGACAAGTGTCACGGCGTTGGCTCGTACCCGCTTTTCCCCGGCAGCTGGGTCTTCCAGCACCTCCGCTGGCAGCGCGCCGAGACACGCCCCTGCTCGCGCTGGCCGCGTCACGCCCACATGCCGGCAAGGCTGTGGGCGATCAGCAATCTGCACACCTGGGACTGATGAGGGCGAGCTGGATAAAGGACCAGTGGACCCAAGGTTCCTCCGGGAACTTAGTCACCCCTTTGTGTATCGTAAGCCGACAAGCCTTATGCTCGCTGTTTCTCTCTGCGTTCTCCCTTCTTGCTTGACGTCTTTTGTTGTCTTTCCACAGTGCCTTCCCGAGTCTACCCCTTTTGTGATCTCCCGTCGTTTCCCCTGTGGTTTTGGACTGCCTTCCTCGATCCTCCACCCTCACCTGGACACGGACCTTGTCGCTTCTCTCTTTCACCACACCTAGTGTGTGTGCGACTATCAGTGGTACTTTAACTTTAACTTAACTTTAAATCAAAGCGGATTAAAAGGGGAAACGACAAATTGGAGGTTCTCAAGATTTAGGAAATGAGAATGAATGAATTACTGTACATCTGTCTAATTGACAATATAACCTATTGACGAGTGAACAATCCAAATATGTGTAAAAAGTTTGAACTCATTAAGCATGTTTGACGTCGCCAGTCAATCCTTCCTTATCTTTTGACAAACACAATTAAGAAAATCCTTTGGAACCTTTCTCTAACGAGACTGCAAACTTTTTTCCTCTGTTGTTTTTTTTCTTTCCTCAAGTGGGTTTTGTTTGTTCCTGGAGTGCCAAAAGAGAAGCGAAGACACGGATTGACACCCCGGCTCTCCTGCAAAGCCTTCCTCCTCCGCATGGCCAGATTAAGGGATTAGCAGGCGAGGCGGGCGCTAAAGCCGGCTAATTCTCACCCAAGCACACAAAGATGAGGTGACTCGGGGTCTCGCGGGGCCCCGCTGTCTGACGGCGGCAAACTACTGTAAGAGCCACTTCTTATGACAGAGGTAAGTTTACATGACAAACCTATTTACACTTCTTCTATTTGCTTTTCATCTTCGTGTTTTTGCTGTGACTGTTCTATCGTTTCTCAGCTGTATTTGTTGTTGACGCGAGCTGTCGCGCATTCTGTTACAAGGGAAACTAATTTGATTGGTTTTGTCAAATGTAATTAAATTGAGCCGCTGCTCCAGGCTTAGCGCGGAGTATAGGGGAAAAAAAACACGTTTACAGCATGCTTGACGATAATACGATTTGCCATGCTATGCAATGGAGACATGATTATCGAATTTATGATTGTAATATCAATCTTTGAGTGAGCAGAGTTGCCATCAATGTGTTGTAAAGCGTTGCCTTACTGGCCTTACAGTACATACTCCAAGCCAGCAGGGTGCACCATACTCAAAAAGACTGCCAGTTCGGAATCTGCTCAGGCAAATCATATTGTCAAAAAATGAATTTTCCCATCGATAACGTGACATCATCAGCGGCAAGTACGCGCTTTTTCAGTCAATTAGTGCACGAGGAATATATATACCGGTATATATATATATATATATATATATATATATATATATATATATATATACATACCGTATATTACCAAATAGTAGCCCGGGCGTTTATTTCACAAAATGGGGTCAGACCCCGGGCGGCTATTAGGACATGGGCGGTTATTTGCACAAGGCTTTTATTTATTTTTGCACCAACCTGCACCAGGTCATTATTTGGTTACAATGGTTACTGTCCAGTATTTTTTATTCGTACAAAAAACTTTAAATGTAAAAGCTATTGTAAACATACAAACAAAAAAACAAGACATCAATATGAGGTAGGCTATCAAAAGACAAGAAATTAACAAGGCCTCAACATAAATACAAAGAAAAGGCGTGGGAAGCATCGACGTAATTTTTGTCATGCCTCCTCCAAAGAAGAGCGCACAGATGGAGAATGACATAGAGGAAATACACAAGTCGCTAAACTTCATGTCAGGGGACCTGGCTAGCGTCTCCCAACAGCTAAGCAAGCTAACGGAGCTTGTAGATGAAGTGAGGAAACTCAAAGAAACAATCCGACAAAAAGACAAGACAATAACTGATCTTGAAAGGAGAGTTGAAAACTTAGAGCAGTACACAAGGATGGAAGATGTTATCATCACGGGACTAAACATCAGACCGCGCTCATATGCCCGAGCTGCTACGGCAGGCAGGAATGTTGGAGAGGACGCAGAGACAGAGGATCTGCAAACTCTGGTGGACCAAGTCTTGCACTTTTTGAAAGGAAAAGACATACACGTGGATGCAAACAATATCTCAGCGTGTCATACACTGCCACGCAGAGACAAAGCAAAGCCTGCAGTCCTTGTGCGCTTTGTAAACCGGAGACACAAAACAGAACTACTGAGACAAGGAAGAAAGTTGAAGGGATCAGCGGTGTATATCAACGAGCATCTGACCAAGAAAATATTGGATATAGCACGGGAAGCACGCATCCTCAGGAAAAACAACAAGATTGGAGCCACATGGACAAGAAACTGCAAGGTTTTCATTCAGCTGAATGGATCTACGCCGGAAAAAGCTAAAGTGATACTGGTAAGAGAACTTGAAGACCTCGAACAATTCAGATAATGTCGATTGTTCCATTTTTTGGACAATCACAATTGCACTCTTGTCGAGGTCATTTTTTGATCGTTCCTTTTTTGATGAGGACAGCTACAGTGAGATTTTTGATGAGCTTATTTTTGAAATGCTCAGACTATTTTTGTTGTTTTTTACTTTTTCTTACCTTGGATCATAAAGACATATACTCAACACCACGTATAAACACTAACTTAATACCAAATACAAAATTGTTTTCATTTGGACTGCTTTGGGACGCTTATAATAGAGTAAAAGTATTGTCAGTTGTGTGCGTGTGTTTGTGTGGGTGTGGGTGTGTGTGCGTGTTTCAGTGGAGGTGGATACAAATGTGTTATCTGTACAAAGAAAAAGAAAAAACTAAAATACAATGGAGAGTGAATTAAAAAATATCTTTACCAACGTTGGTGATGAGTTTGGCAGTGACATAGACCCCGATTGTAATCTTTACAATAATATTACCAGAAACTGTGAGTACTACACAAACGAACAATTTAAATGTGTGAATGTGGACAAATCATTTACTGTAATACATTTTAATAGCCGAAGTTTGTATAAAAATGTTGACAATATTAGAGAATATCTGAGCCAGTTCAATAAATTTAGTATTGTTGCAGTCTCAGAGACTTGGCTTGATGAGAACAAGTGTTGTGAAATAAGATTGGATGGTTATGAATTATTCACCACAAACAGAGTTGGAAAAAGGGGAGGAGGAGTAGCACTTTTTGTAAATCAAGATTTAAAATGTTGGAAGATTGACAGCAAATCAACTGCTATAGCTGGAGTTTTTGAATGCATAACAGTAGAAATTGAAGTAGAAAAATCCAAAAAAATAAATGTCAGTTGTGTTTATAGAACACCTGGATCATGTCTAGATACATTCAATCAAAAATTGGATTATTTGTTTAGTAAATCAAACAAGATCCATATTGTGTGCGGTGATTTTAATATTAATCTTCTGAACCCCATGGACAGTACCAAAACAACCGATTTTATAACAGGACTGTACAGCAATAATTTCTTTCCCCTTATTACAAAACCAACCAGAATAACAGTAGACTTTGCCACACTGATAGATAACATTTTCACCAATCAACCGGAGAATCAAATAACAGCAGGACTACTACTCAATGACGTAAGTGATCATCTACCTGTATTCAGTATTTTCCACGATTTCTTTGATGAGAGAAGGGCCAAAAAAGCAGTTCAATATAGATTTGTTAGACACCAAACACCAGAAACTATGGCAGCATTTAAGTCTGAGTTATGTGCTCAAGACTGGGGGGAGGTTTATACCTCCACAGACCCGAATGAGGCATATGAAACCTTTCTCAACATTTTCATAACACTGTATGATAAGCACTGTCCAATGAAAAAACATGACATTAAGGACAGCACTGTCAAGGCCAAACAGTGGATCACAAAAGGATTATTGAAGTCCTGCAAAAAGAAAAATTATCTTTACAGAAGACATTTAAAGCACAGAACCAAAGAAACTGAACACAAATATAAAACGTACAAAAATAAGTTAACACAAATAATAAAGCACAGCAAAAGAACACATTACTGTAACCTATTAGAACAACATAAAAATAGCATCCAGGGTACGTGGAAAGTTTTAAATGGTATCATTAAAAAAAACATGACAAATAAGGAACATCCAAGCTATTTCATAGAAAATAATCAAACTATAAATGACCCTAAGGAAATAACGGATGCTTTTAACACCTTCTTTGTGAACGTTGGACCTACTTTAGCAAAGGAAATTGTACAACCTGAAAACAGTGTCAAATTTAATGAACAAACCATTAAAAGCAACTTAGAATCGTTTTTTATTTCCCCCGTTTATGAAAGTGAAATCACAGAAATTGTAAATTCTCAGAAAAACAAGAAGTCAACAGACTGCTGTGACTTGGACTTTTCTCTGATTAAAGAAATTGTTGATTTTATAGCTGTTCCCTTCACTTATACCGGTATATGTAATATTTCTTTTATAAAAGGAGTTTTCCCAAAGAAAATGAAAACGGCAAAAGTTATTCCCATCTTCAAAAGTGGAGATAAGCATCAGTTCACCAACTATAGTCCTATTTCTCTACTCTCACAATTTTCAAAAGTCCTTGAAAAATTATTTGTGTCAAGATTAGACAGTTTTATTGATAAGCATCACTTGCTAAGTGAACACCAATACGGTTTTCGACCAAACAGGTCCACTTCCATGGCAGTGATGGGACTAGTTGAGGAGGTAACCACAGCTATTGATAAGAGGGAGTTTGTTGTTGGCGTTTTTATTGACCTGAGCAAGGCCTTTGACACCATCGATCACACATTACTTTTAAACAAAATGCAGAGGTATGGTTTTAGAGGTCTTGCTCATGATTGGTTGAAAAGTTATCTTGGTGGTAGAGAACAGTATGTGCATATGAACAATGTAGATTCAGATAAAAAGATTATAACACATGGAGTGCCCCAAGGTTCTGTACTGGGACCAAAATTGTTTTTATTGTATATTAATGATATCTGCAAAATCTTTAAAAAACTCAATTGTATTCTCTTTGCTGACGATACAAGTCTGTACTGTTCTGGGCAAGACCTTGGCCAACTCTTAGAGACTGTACAGAGCGAACTCCACATACTAAAGCAATGGTTTGATGCCAATAAACTGTCAATCAACCTAAATAAAACAAAATATATAATTTTTGGAAATAGGAAAAATAACATACAGTGTCATATAAGAATTGATGATATGGAGATAGAAAGGGTGTATTCAACAAAATTTTTGGGAATCTATATAGATGATAAATTAAATTGGAAACTGTACATAAATATACTTAAGACAAAGATGGCAAAAAATATTGCTATGTTACATAAAATCACAAACTCCGTAAATCAAAAGGCTCTTAATATGTTATATAATTCTTTCGTACTCCCTTATCTTAATTATTGTGTTGAAATCTGGGGTAACAATTACAAAACAAACATCAACTCTATATTCTTACTTCAAAAGAAAGCGATTAGAATTGTAAATTATGCAGATTATCATGACCATACCAATGCTCTGTTTATTAAATTAAAAACATTAAAACTGCATGATCTTGTTGACCTCAACACTGCTATTGTGACGTACAAAGCTCATAACCACATGCTGCCTCAGTGTCTACAGGAGAGGTTCATACCCAGAGATAATCCCTATGACCTCAGAGGTTCAGCTGTCTTCCAGAAAGCTAAGATAAGAACAAGCTTAAAAAGTAGATGTGTTTCTGTCAGGGGGGTTCAACTGTGGAACAGCTTGGATGATTCCTTAAAATGTTCCAGTTCCATTCACACATTTAAAAAACACTTTAAGACCAATGTCTTGGAAAAATATATCACTCTGGAATCAACACAGTAGTTAATACTATGATCAATGTTAATTAAAATACTAAATGTGGGATATAAATAATAATGGAAGTATAATTGTTTGTATATAGTATATAAAATGGTACAAAGGTTTAACACGCGTATAAGGATATTTCACATGCCTTTACTGTGTATATAATTGAACAGTGTTCATATTGTGTATAATGTGTATTTATAATATGTTGTACAAAAGACATTTCATAATTTTCGGAAGTTCATCTTGTACTTGACATTGTTTATAGGGTTAGGCGCTATAAGTGTTCAACTTCAGCCTAAACCCTTTCGGTCTGCAACATTTTCATTTTCAATCTATGAATGTACAACTGTTTGTTTATTTTGTTGACCATTGACCGAAGAATAAACTTTACTTATGGCAGTAGTGCAATAATTGTCAAATAGAATACCAATACTAAAAATAAATAAACTTTTTAAATAAAGAAGCCTACCGGGAAAAATAAAATTATGGTACCTAGTACTCAAGTATAAAACCCACCATCAAAACAGAACAATAATACTTTCACTTAAATAAAATAAAGGCTACACTACTCCAAGTTTTAAATAAAGCAGCATACGATGCACAAATTTGCATCAAGCTCGTCGCTCACTTTCTTCCTACCTCCACCAGATAAGCGAGCCCGTTTTCCATCGATTGCCAAATGAGATAGTAGTTTTCCCTTTTTTTTGTTTTCATTCTCGTACACGTTTTGGGTCAATGTTAAACTGCCTGGCCGCTGCCAAACCAGAATTCTGCTCCACATACTTCACAACCGCTAGCTTGAACTTTAAGTCAAACTTACTGTTCTTTTTCCCCCTTAAAGTATTCCCGTCCATCAGTTGTGGTGTACCGGTATCCTGTTCATTCAACTCACTGCTACTGTTGCTTGCCATGCTGAAACTTTTCCTCGTGGGTTTGTTGTTGTCGTTGAGTGTGTGTTACCAGGGCCGGCCCGTGGCATAGGCCGTATAGGCAAATGCTAAGGGCGCCGTCCATCAGGGGGCGCCACGCCAGTGCCACAAATGTTGGAGAAAAAAGAAAAAGAAAAAAAAGTTATTATTATTTCTAAATACAAAAAATAATCCCACGTTAATTAAAATGCAAAGTAAAGCCTATTTAATAGAAATATTATTTGTTACAACATTACGCCCCCCCTCCCCCCCTCCTCCCCCCGCACGGTGCGCCCCCTCCCTTCCCGTATCATGACTCTTTTTGGACGTCACCACATCAAAAAATCAACACAAGATGCCAAAACTGTCAGGTGCCCAGGGAAGAAAAAAGAGAAAAGAAGAGGAGGAGAAACGAGAAAAGACAGAGGTAGCAGGTAGGTAACTACATGAAATTATTTGTCTGTTATGTGATAGTAACCTGGATTTTTAGCATTAAGCTAATGTTACATGATTCGGCAATTGCTAATCAATAAATAGCTAGTTCTGTTTTAACGTCGGGTTAATATTGTGGAGGGGGCTAAATTGTTATGGAAAATAATAATGTAACGTTAGGTAATTACAGTACTCCCACCTTACATTCCTAAGGGACATTTCTTTCTTTCTTTAGTTTATTTCGAACATGAACACACTTACATCATAATACATCACACAATTTCATATCATTTCATTTTACATCATGCCCGAAAAGGAGTAGGAAGAAGCAAAGCTTATTTAATCCTACCCCTTTCCCACTTCAAAGCGTTTACAAATATATAGAATCATTTACTGACCTTTTTATATAATAAAATAACATCTATGAATTAGTATACAACAGTTTTGTAATATGTAATTAATTAATTAATTCAGTCATTATTAACATACTGAGATGAAGAATATCTTATTTTAAATAAGGTTGAAAGTATTTCTCATAATTCTTCTTCTTTGTACTCTGTAAGCACTATTATTTTGAACAACCTCTTATCATGGATCATATCAGTACAATTTTTAACTTCTTTACTTAATCCATTCCATAATTTAATTCCACATACTGATATGCTAAAAGTTCTAAGTGTTGTACGTGCATATAAATGTTTGTATTAGATCTTTTAAGCAGGTGTTTTTTGTTTACATTGTTATTGCCTTCTGGTTAGCTAATGTTTGCCCTGCAGGTAATCGTCACTTTTCCACCCCTTTATATATTAGGTATAGTTGTAAGTAAAAAAAAAAAGGTCAAAGACAAAGCTCTTCGGGTTCTTGTGAGTATATACACTTCACTGCCGATGTGGGGGGGCGCCACCTAAAATCTTGCCTAGGGCGCCAGATTGGTTAGGGCCGGGCCTGTGTGTTACGCTATATGCGGTGACCCATTGCAATATGTTGATTACCCAGAATCCCCACGTAACATCTGCTGTTACCGTAATGGCCAGAATTACTGCACCTTTGCTTTTCCTTTTAGCTTATAAATTGGGCTTAATGAAATCAATATGATTTTAATCTAAATTATGCAAATAACAGCCCATGGGCGGCTATTTGGACATGGGCGGTTATTAGGAAGAGGCGGTTAATTCACAAAATGGGGTCAGACCCCGGGCGGCTATTAGGACATGGGCGGCTATTTGCACAAGGGCGTTTATTTGGTAATATACGGTATATATTAGAGATGTCCGATAATATCGGCCTGCCGATAATATCGGCCGATAAAAGCGTTAAAATCTAATATCGGAAATTATCGTTATCGATTTTTTTATTATCGGTATCGTTTTTTTTTTTTGTTTTTTTTTATTAAATCAACATAAAAAACACAAGATACACTTACAATTAGTGCACCAACCCAAAAAACATTCCTCCCCTATTTACACTCATTCACACAAAAGGGTTGTTTCTTTCTGTTATTAATATTCTGG
Organism: Nerophis lumbriciformis; assembly: GCF_033978685.3. Lineage (NCBI taxonomy): Eukaryota > Metazoa > Chordata > Actinopteri > Syngnathiformes > Syngnathidae > Nerophis > Nerophis lumbriciformis. The sequence continues at coordinate 27,574,722 of NC_084571.2, read as the reverse complement.
TTCCTACATTATATATCAATATATATCAATACAGTCTGCAAGGGATACAGTCCGTAAGCACACATGATTGTGCGTGCTGCTGGTCCACTAATAGTACTAACCTTGAACAGTTAATTTTACAAATTTTTATTAATTACTAGTTTCAATGTAACTGTTTTTATATTGTTTTACTTTCTTTTTTATTCAAGAAAATGTTTTTAATTTATTTATCTTATTTTGTTAATTTTTTTTTTTTAAAGTATCTCATCTTCACTATACCTGGTTGTCCAAATTAGGCATAATAATGTGTTAATTCCACGACTGTATATATCGGTTGATATCGGTAGATATCGGTATCGGTAATTAAAGAGTTGGACAGTATCGGAATATCGGCAAAAAGACATTATCTGACATCCCTAATATATATATATATATATATATATATATATATATACACACACACACAGACCGGCCCCCCGGCCAAAAAGTTTGGGGACCCCTGGTTTAAAGTTAAAGTACCAAAGATTGTCACACACACTAGGTGTGGTGAGATTATCCTCTGCATTTGACCCATCCCCCTCACCCCCTGGGAGGTGAGGGGAGCAGTAAGAAGCAGCGGTGGCCGCGCCCGGGAATCATTTTGGTGATTTAACCCCCAATTCCAACCCTTGATGCTGAGTGCCAAGCAGGGTGGTAATGGGTCCCATTTTTATAGTCTTTGGTATGACTCGGCCGGGGGTTTGAACTCACATCCTACCGATCTCGGGGCGGACACTCTAACCACTAGGCCACTGAGCAGGTTAATATAGAGTTAATATATTCACACACAAAACTAAAAATGTTCACACAAATAGAAACATTGCACACACTTTATGTGACTTATCACAGTTAAACCTAAAGTGTCGCATTGTCGCCCTCTACTGGTCAAATTTAGCGCTACATGTAATAAACAAGGTTTGATCATTACTCTCGGGCAAAAAACAACACAAATACAAAAGACATCGCAAAGTCAGCAATGTCAATACAAAACAAACTACATATATTTATGCACAATATCTACTTACAAATGTTTGACCAAGTTTCTATTTATAAACTTACACGCTGGGATTTCTACCATTGTTGCTGCTTGTCTGGATCAATGTGTCCGTCGCTTAAAAGGTCCGACAGAAAACAATAACTCGAGCAGAACATTGATCATTTGTTGTCCATGTCACGGCTTACTGCGGGGTTCGTTCTCCCGGGATGCAGACGGACCACTCCGGACAAGGCGTGCAGGTAGGAACATGATTTATTCCTCAAGAAATCAAAAGAGTACAAAAAACAGAAAGCTAGCCAACAGAACAACGTGCCTGATCACTAGTGATGGGTCCGGCAACACCGATGCATCGGCGCATGCGTCGAGCTCACAGAGCAAAACCCTGTGTCGGGGCGCGTACCGCTTTTAGAAAGTCACGTGACCGATCATGAGCTGTTTCGGTCACGTGACTGATACGCGAACTGTGTCGCACTGACGCCTCTGTGCCCTGTGAGCGGGTCTTTTCTACAGCCAGAGAAATAATAACTAAGAAGAGAAATCGTCTAAAATGTAATACGTTGGAAAAACTGTTTTTTTTTTTATAAAAATGTGTAAAAAAAAAAAAAAAAAAAATTCCCAGTCCACAAATTCCTCATTCACAACATGTTCTCTTAGATTTCCATGTTATGATACATGTTCACATTATTTATTGACTGTATCTAAAAAAGATAAAAATATATTTTTATTTAAATGAAGATATGAAATAATCCTAAATGAAATACAATGACTTGGTTTATATTATTGTATATACTAGGTCATAAAATCAGTGTCAGTTGAGTCGGTCCATAGATTGCCTGTAGGGATTTTTAATGTCCAGCAGATGTCAGTATTTAGTGACACAGTATCACTACAGTTTAGTAATGTGTCGAAACGCTTCATGACGCCTCATCAACCCATCACTACTGATCGCACTCGAAGCTAAAGCTAACACTTAGCATAGAATATGGACAAGGAATACTCACGATACTGTGGCACGAAACAAAACAAATCTTACGTAGACAAGGCATGAAACAAACAATGACGCCAGGCCGACTGACCGGCAAAGGCAGGCTTAAATAATGCCTCTGATTAGTGCTCGGGAAGCAGGTGAGCGGGCGAACGCTAATCAGAGACAGGTGTAAATAATAAGTAACCATGGTAACTAAAACAAACAAGGGTGCACAAAAACAGCAACTATGGAGTGCAAAACTAACAAAACATAACAAAACATGATCCGGACCACGGATCATGACAGTCCAGTCGTTGTTAGAAGTCCGATTCTTGCGATTTATTTTTATTTTTTTCCAGGGTTGAATAAGTAGTCTTCTTCTACTCACCCCACGACTGCTTCACTGTGACACATACTGTACGTCTCGCTGTAACCCCCTGTGGGGTGGGGGGAGTACTGCATACATGATCAACCCTAGTTTTAATGGTTTCATCCAGCCTATTTGGGTGATGTTCGACGGGCGAAATGAAAAGCTTTGGCGGGCCAGATGTGGTTGACTAGACCTGGACGAAAGGGATGCTTTGAGGAATGCCTCGCTTATGTAAATCACAAGTTTGTTATATGTTTGCGAGCAAGGTTAAAATGTCAATGCAAGGATCTGCCAATTACACAGGTCTTAGTTCCCCTACACAACAGGCAAGCTCTAGTGTAGGGCCGGTATGGTATCAGGTCATTCCTGGGTCAGGTTTGGTCCTCGGGCCACCAGTTGAATTGCCCTGTCCAATGGTGTGAAGTGTAGCATGTTTAGCTATTACTTGTCCTCTAGTTCAGGGCTTCTTAACCTTTTTGACGTCAGGGCATAACTTTTCCACTACACAGGGGCGCAGGACCCACTAAATATCAACGCTGAATCTTATTCTAATCATATCCTTTAATTATATCTAACCTACTTACAGTTTGACAGGATAAACCTTGTCAAATGATATGAAAGCTTGTGTTAATCACAAAGATTATTATCACGACTTAGGTCAGGCTGATGAATATATATAACATAAATAAATACTAATCAAATAAACTACAAAAGAAGGGACTCAAAAACTGATGAAAAACACAATTACACACAATTACGGAGTGCTATAAAATTATACATTTCTCACTAAATTAATAATAGATAATAATTAGGGATGTCAGTTATTATCGGCCAATAAATGCTTTAAAATTTAATATCGGAAATTATCGGTATCGGTTTCAAAAAGTAAAATTTATGACTTTTTAAAACGCCGCTGTGTACATGGACGTAGGGAGAAGTACAGAACGCCAATAAACCTTAAAGGCACTGCCTTTGCGTGCCCGCCCAGTCACATAATATCTATGGCTTTTCACACACACACAAGTGAATGCAATGCATACTTGGTCAACAGTCATATAGGTCACACTGAGGGTGGCCGTATAAACAACTTTAACACTGTTACAAATATGCGCCACACTGTGAACCCACACCAAACAAGAATGAGAAACACATTTCGGGAGAACATCCGCACCGTAACACAACATAAACACAACAGAACAAATACCCAGAACCCCTTGCAGCACTAACTCTTCCGGGACGCTACAATATACACCCCCCGCTGCCCCAAACCTCAACCTCCTCCTGCTCTCTCCCAAATTCCAAGCTGCTGTTTTGAGGCATGTTAAAAAAAAAAAATGCACTTTGTGACTTCAATAATAAATATGGCAGTGCCATGTTGGCATTTTTTTCCATAACTTGAGTTGATTTATTTTGGAAAACCTTGTTACATTGTTTAATGCATTCAGCGGGGCATCACAACAAAATTAGGCATAATAATGTGTTAATACCACAACTGTATATATCGGTATCGGTTGATATCGGAATCGGTAATTAAGAGTTGGACAATATCGGAATATCGGATTATTATCGGACATCCATCCATCCATCCATCTTCTTCCGCTTATCCGAGGTCGGGTCGCGGGGGCAGCAGCCTAAGCAGGGAAGCCCAGACTTCCCTCTCCCCAGCCACTTCGTCCAGCTCCTCCCGGCGGATCCCGAGGCGTTCCCAGGCCAGCCGGGAGACATAGTCTTCCCAACGTGTCCTGGGTCTTCCTCGTGGCCTCCTACCGGTCGGACATGCCCTAAACACCTCCTTAGGGAGGCGCTCGGGTGGCATCCTGACCAGATGCCCGAACCACCTCATCTGGCTCCTCTCGATGCGGAGGAGCAGCGGCTTTACTTTGAGCTCCCCCCGGATGACAGAGCTTCTCACCCTATCTCTAAGGGAGAGCCCCGCCACCCGGCGGAGGAAACTCATTTCGGCCGCTTGTACCCGTGATCTTGTCCTTTCGGTCATAACCCAAAGCTCATGACCATAGGTGAGGATGGGAACGTAGATCGACCGGTAAATTGAGAGCTTTGCCTTCCGGCTCAGCTCCTTCTTCACCACAACGGATCGATACAGCGTCCGCATTACTGAAGACGCCGCACCGATCCGCCTGTCGATCTCACGATCCACTCTTCCCTCACTCGTGAACAAGACTCCGAGGTACTTGAACTCCTCCACTTGGGGCAAGATCTCCTCCCCAACCCGGAGATGGCACTCCACCCTTTTCCGGGCGAGAACCATGGACTCGGACTTGGAGGTGCTGATTCCCATCCCAGTCGCTTCACACTCGGCTGCGAACCGATCCAGTGAGAGCTGAAGATCCTGGCCAGATGAAGCCATCAGGACCAAATCATCTGCAAAAAGCAGAGACCTAATCCTGCAGCCACCAAACCGGATCCCCTCAACGCCTTGACTGCGCCTAGAAATTCTGTCCATAAAAGTTATGAACAGAATCGGTGACAAAGGGCAGCCTTGGCGGAGTCCAACCCTCACCGGAAACGTGTCCGACTTACTGCCGGCAATGCGAACCAAGCTCTGACACTGATCATACTACCTCAGCAACCTCAGCCCCAGAAATAGGAGAGCCCACCACAGATTCCTCAGGCACTGCTTCCTCATAGGAAGACGTGTTGGTGGGATTGAGGAGGTCTTCGAAGTATTCCCTCCACCGATCCACAACTTCCGCAGTCGAGGTCAGCAGAACACCATCCGCACCATACACGGTGTTAGTAGTGCACTGCTTCCCCTTCCTGAGGCGGTGGATGGTGGTCCAGAATCGCTTCGAAGCCGTCCGGAAGTCGTTTTCCATGGCTTCCCCGAACTCCTCCCATGTCCGAGTTTTTGCCTCCGCGACCGCTGAAGCCGCACACCGCTTGGCCTGTCGGTACCTGTCCGCTGCCTCAGGAGTCCCATGAGCCAAAAGAACCCGATAGGACTCCTTCTTCAGCTTGACGGCATCCCTCACCGCCGGTGTCCACCAACGGGTTCTAGGATTACCGCCACGACAGGCACCAACTACCTTGCGGCCACAGCTCCAATCAGCCGCCTCGACAATAGAGGTGCGGAACATGGTCCACTCGGACTCAATGTCCAGCACCTCCCTCGTGACATGTTCAAAGTTCTTCCGGAGGTGGGAATTGAAACTCTCTCTGACAGGAGACTCTGCCAGACGTTCCCAGCAAACCCTCACAATGCGTTTGGGCCTGCCAGGTCTGTCCGGCATCCTCCCCCACCATCGCAGCCAACTCACCACCAGGTGGTGATCGGTAGAAAGCTCCGCCCCTCTCTTCACCCGAGTGTCCAAAACATGAGGCCGCAAATCCGATGACACAACTACAAAGTCGATCATAGAACTGCGGCCTAGGGTGTCCTGGTGCCAAGTGCACATATGGACACCCTTATGCTTGAACATGGTGTTTGTTATGGACAATCCGTGACGGGCACAAAAGTCCAATAACAAAACACCACTTGGGTTCAGATCCGGGCGGCCATTCTTCCCAATCACGCCTCTCCAGGTTTCACTGTCGTTGCCAATATGAGCGTTGAAGTCCCCCAGTAGAACGAGGGAATCACCCGGGGGAGCACTCTCAAGTACTCCCTCGAGTGAATCCAAAAAGGGTGGGTACTCTGAGCTGCTGTTTGGCGCGTAAGCGCAAACAACAGTCAGGACCCGTCCCCCCACCCGAAGGCGGAGGGAAGCTACCCTCTCGTCCACCGGGTTGAACTCCAACATGCAGGCTCTGAGCCGGGGGGCAACAAGAATTGCCACCCCAGCCCGTCGCCTCTCACTGCTGGCAACGCCAGAGTGGAAGAGAGTCCAGCCCCTCTCGAGAGAACTGGTTCCAGAGCCCTTGCTGTGCGTCGAGGTGAGTCCGACTATATCCAACCGGAACTTCTCTACCTCGCGCACTAGCTCAGGCTCCTTCCCCCCCAGCGAGGTGACGTTCCACGTCCCAAGAGCTAGCTTCTGTAGCCGAGGATCGGACCGCCAAGTGCCCTGCCTTCGGCTACCGCCCAGCTCACATTGCACCCGACCTCTATGGCCCCTGCTATGGGTGGTGAGCCCATTGGAGGGGGGACCCACGTTGCCTCTTCGGGCTGTGCCCGGCCGGGCCCCATGGGGACAGGCCCGGCCACCAGGCGCTCGCCATCGTGCCCCAACTCCGGGCCTGGCTCCGGAGGGGGGCCCCGGTGACCCGCGTCCGGGCGAGGGAAATCTGAGTCTCGGTTCTTGCATTTTCATAGAAGTCTTCGAGCTGCTCTTTGTCTGATCCCTCACCTAGGACCTGTTTGTCTTGGGAGACCCTACCAGGGGGCATGGAAGCCCCCGGACAACATAGCTCCTAGGATCATTGGGACACGCAAACTCCTCTACCACGTTAAGGTGGCAGCTCAGAGAGGAGATTATTATTATTATTAATTATCGGACATCTCTAATAATAATAAAACATGTTCCTTAAATAAACAAAAAAATGTAGCTTCACAACTTTACATCACAATGAGCTAATGCAACGAAATTTCGTTCTCATCTGTACTGTAAAGATCATAATTTTGCGCTTTAAGAAACTTTTCTAAGACTTTAGACTTATTCTGGGTTTTTTTATATTGTTATTACCACCACAAGTGGTGGTAAAGTGTATTACTGCTGCAACCCATACAGAACACAGCTGAGAAACAGATGTGTTTGGCGGCCCAACAATGGGCCCTATGGTTAAGAAACACAGCTCTAGTTCTCCAGTGATAATGCTACTTATAAGAAACATATAGGCAAGGACTAGTGATTTAGTAGCTTCACTGTGTAGCGACTATGAGGCTACACGATTGTCGCTGTCAGATTTGGGGGACACAGCTGGGACGTGTCATCAACATGCATTCTCACGATATGACGATAATGTTAAGATCTCTATTGTCAGCCAAATTCATATGATGTATTATCCATATCAGGTTTGGGTTACCGGTAGTTTTTGCCTCATTCCTGTGAGAATAATTGTGTGAATGGTACAAAGCAAAAAATAATCTATTTACTATTCAACCTATTATTATTCTTCTTCTCCATATTTTGGCACGCTCTACCTTCCACATTTTTCAGCCAATTCAAACCGTTCCAACTTCAAACTGTTCAGCCTATTCGGGAATCACGGGCTTTGACAAATTCCAAAAATGTCCAGATTTCCCAGAATTCCAGGTATTGGGGGACATTTTTCCCATTCAAAATTAATTGGCCATTTTTCAAACTTCCACCATTTCCACATTTTCAACCGATTCAAAGCATTCCACCTTCAAAATATTCCACTCATCCTGAACATTCAAACTATCATTTTTCCAAGTTTAAAAAAATGCCAGAATTCCCAGAATTCTCGTTTTTTTCAAACCCTTTTTTGACCCTTTTTTCTGTCGACTACTCCTTCCACATTTTTCAACCCACTTCAACCTTTCCACCGTCAAAACATCCCTCTTAATGACGACAAAAAAAAAGTTGTTTTTCGAACTGGAAAAATTCCTGGTTTTCTCAAAATTCCAGGAATTCCTTAATACAATTTCTCATTTAAAAATGTTACTACTTCAACATTTCTCGACTGATTTGAAAAATTCCAACACCAATCATTCCAACTCATTCAGGACATTCAAGTTTTTTACTATTAAAAAAAAAATCCCTGTTTCCCCGGAATTCCCGAATTTTGAAATGAATGGGACATTTTTTTTAAATTCCACCAACTCCTACATTTTCATCTGATTTAAACCGTTTCAACTTCAAAATATTCAGTCTGTGCAGGAATTGTGTGCTCTCTTTCAACAATTCTAAAAAAAATTCCCGGATTTCCTAGAATTCCCAGTTTTTAGGGACATTTTCCCCATTCAAAAGGAATTGGCCATTGTTCTAACTTCCACCATTTCCACAGTTTTCAACTTATTCAAACCATTCCAACATCAACACATTCCACTCATCCTAGACATTCAAACTAACAATTTCCCAAGTTCCAAACCAAATTCAGGTTTTCCTGGAAGTTCTAACTTTATAACATTCAGACTAGTCTTACATTCATACTACTTTCTATTAGCATTTCAGTTCATCTTCAGCATTGGAGCATTCACACGCAATTCCTTCAGGAATTGCCTCATCTAGTTACTCAGTAAGGTTGGTATACCGTTCGCATTTGAACCAATAGACTACCGATTTCCGGGACCTGAGAATCCATATCAGTACTCAACAGTGCCAATTTTCTGTACTTTTGTTTGTGTTAGTAAATATTAATTGCTTTTGATAATAAAATGATTTTTTTTATTGCAACATTTGCATAAAAGAGTGGGGGTGGGTTCATTTATCCAGGACTAGCTGCAGTGTACTCAAACAACCACCAGGTAGCATCTGTGAGCAGATAATACTCTATCATCTCTTTCGGACTTCACCCTTCACTCGGGCTTTAAGCATACTTGCCAACCCTCCCGAATTTTCCGGGAGACTCCCGAATTTCAGTGCCTCTCCCGAAAATCTCCCTGGACAACCATTCTCCCGATTTCCAGCCGGACAACAGGCACGCCCCCTCCAGGTCCATGCGGACCTGAGTGAGGACAGCCTGTCGTCACGTCCACTTTTCCTCCATATAAACAGCGTGCCGGCCCAGTCCCGTCATAACATCTACGGCTTTTGGAGCGTGCACTCAACAAGAAGGAGACGAAGCAGAAGAACAAAGAAGACACAGTCATGGCGACGACGAGTGACAGAGAATAGAACGAGGATGGACAATTCGACCCTAAATTCACTCCTCTCCTGCAAATTAAATGTCACAGATGCTGCCCATAACTATGCTCCTTCAATGGCTGTGCTACTGGTTGCAAAGCATTGCACTTTCAAATACAACAATGAGTAGAGGAGTGTTATGTGTGTGTATATGTGTAAATACATGAACACTGAAATTCAAGTATTTATTATATATATATATATATATATATATATATATATATATATATATATATATATATATATATAAAATAAATATATCAAATTCACAGAAAGTAAAGTATTTATTTTATATATATATATATATATATATATATATATATATATATATATATATATATATATATATATATATTTATATATATATTAGGGCTGCAACTAACGATTAATTTGATAATCGATTAATCTGTCGATTATTACTACTTTTATCCGATTAATAATCGGATAAAAGAGACAAACTACATTTCTATCCTTTCCAGTATTTTATTGAAAAAAAAAACAGCATACTGGCACCATACTTATTTTGATTATTGTTTCTCAGCTGTTTGTACATGTTGCAGTTTATAAATAAAGGTTTATAAAAAAAATTTAAAAAAATTGCCTCTGCGCATGCGCATAGCATAGATCCAACGAATCGATGACTAAATTAATCGCCAAATATTTTTATAATCGATTTTAGCCCTAATATATATATATATATATATATATATATATATATATATATATATATATATATATATATATATACAGTATAAGAAATACTTGAATTTCAGTGAATTCTAGGTAGAAATATACTCCTCCCCCCGGCCCCGCCCAATCTTCCGAATTTTGAGGTCTAAAGGTTGGCAAGTATGGCTTTAAGTGAGGGATGAGGCCAACACTAACCGGGACCTACTGTATGACATTAAATCATGATATTATATTGTTATTGTCGCATCTTATGGATCTTTCCAAATGAAGACGGTAGCAAAATGTGCTGCTAATAGATTGCTCATGTAGCTCACGTCATGTGTGTTCTTGTGCCTGCAGGTGGACCTGAAAGGATTCTTCATCATCAAAGTAAACAAAAGAAAATGCAAGAAACTTAAAAAAAAAACTCATTTGTGTCACAGGTCCGCCGCTAAAATATTTTCTTGCCAGCGTTTTAAAACAATAGTTGCCCGCCGCGGAATTTGACGAAGGTTGCAAATTTGGCGAGACACAAAGGCAAAACACAATGCGGCGCGGCGGGCTCGAAGTAGATTTCCCCACGGCGTGCCATCACCTGCGCACAGCCCATTCATCTCAGGTTGCAGCGAGCACTTTGGAGACCCGAACGCAGTACGGATAGGGTAAACACGATGAAAGGGGGGGCACGTTTCGGGCGCGTGCTCTCCAGCAGGCAGCGGACAATGCAGAGCTGGCAGAGTGGTTGCCTCGTGCCAGGGGGGAATACGGTGCCACATGGCGCCCCCTTATGAGCGGCGGGGCCAGCCCTGGAGGGTGATGAGGGGGAGGAGGGGGCGTCGCCCACTGTGCATGTGTGCTTATGTGCGCGCACGTGTACGTACATGTGTTTGCATGCGTGTGTGTATGCAGTGCAGGATGTATCTTTTGAGTTTGTACTATATGTGTGTGTGTACGGAGAGGTGGAGCAAAGGGTGGGTGTGTTGTCGGGGTGTGGGGGGAGGGAGGGTTGGGCTCAGTCCCACTTCCCTTTTGCATCTTAAATTCCTCAACATCTGTTCGAGCCTTCCCGGGTTGCGATGTTTGTGTGTGTTGCGTGTTGGTGTCTGCCTGCATGCATGCACGCTCGGCTGAAGGTGCTCCTTAATGAGACGGAGGCTCCTTTTCAGCGATACGTGCAGGTAACGTGCGGCGCTCGCTCGCTCTCCAATGCCGGAAAAGGGGCATCGGCCGTCTTTAATGGAGTGTATGCTGGGAGGTCACGAGGTCAAGTCGCGTCGCATACGTTTGCCGCCATAGCTGAACTGGGTCAACCTGGCGCCTGACCTAGCTATGGCACAGCCCTTTCTTGTTTTGGGTTCCAAGATGTGGGTTAGCATTAGCATCCCATGTGCGCGCATGAATGCGGAATGACAGCGATCTCGCAGATGAAATATTTAGGGCCCTCATTTGCCCTCTCAGGGGTGAGCGCGGCGGGATTTGCGGGGCGCAAAAACAAACGGTACGCAGCTGCGCGGGCCTTTTGATGCTTTTTTGTTTTGTTTTCGACTCGGCAAAAACTTCTATCACGTTTACCAAAGTTCATTTATTAATTAGCTGCTTTGGTTTTGCCCTTTTTGTGGAAGAAGAAATAAGAGGACTTCACATATAAACTTGATGGTAGCTTCAAACATGTACAAACCCCGTTTCCATATGAGTTGGGAAATTGTGTCAGATGTAAATATAAACGGAATACAATGATTTGCAAATCCTTTTCAACCCATATTCAAATGAATGCACTACAAAGACAACATATTTGATGTTCAAACTCATAACATTTTTGGTTTTTTTTGCAAATAATAATTAACTTAAAGTAGTTGGGAAAGGGCATGTTCACAACTGTGTTACATGGCCTTTCCTTTTAACAACACTCAGTAAACGTTAGGGAACTGAGGAGACATATTTTTAAGCTTCTCAGGTGGAATTCTTTCCCATTCTTGCTTGATGTACAGCTTAAGTTGTTCAACAGTCCGGGGGTCTCCGTTGTGGTATTTTAGGCTTCATAATGCGCCACACATTTTCAATGGGAGACAGGTCTGGACTACAGGCAGGCCAGTCTAGTACCCGCACTCTTTTACTATGAAGCCATGTTGATGTAACACGTGGCTTGGCATTGTCTTGCTGAAATAAGCAGGGGCGTCCATGGTAACGTTGCTTGGATGGCAACATATGCTGCTCCAAAACCTGTATGTAGCCTACCTTTCAGCATTAATGGCGCCTTCACAGATGTGTAAGTTACCCATGTCTTGGGCACTAATACACCCCCATACCATCACAGATGCTGGCTTTTCAACTTTGCGCCTATAACAATCCGGATGGTTCTTTTCTTCTTTGGTCCGGAGGACACGACGTCCACAGTTTCCAAAAGCAATTTGAAATGTGAACTCGTCAGACCACAGAACGCTATTCCACTTTGTATCAGTCCATCTTAGATGAGCTCAGGCCCAGCGAAGCCGACGGCGTTTCTGGGTGTTGTTGATAAACGGTTTTCGCCTTGCATAGGAGAGTTTTAACGTGCACTTACAGATGTAGCGACCAACTGTAGTTACTGACAGTGGGTTTCTGAAATGTTCCTGAGCCCATGTGGTGATATCCTTTAAACACTGATGTCGCTTGTTGATGGAGTACAGCCTGAGGGATCGATGGTCACGGGCTTAGCTGCTTACGTGCAGTGATTTCTCCAGATTCTCTGAACCCTTTGATGATATTACGGACTGTAGATGGTGAAATCCCTAAATTCCTTGCAATAGCTGATTGAGAAATGTTTTTCTTAAACTGTTCAACAATTTGCTCACGTATTTGTTGACAAAGTGGTGACTCTCGCCCCATCCTTGTTTGTGAATGACTGAGCATTTCATGGAATCTACTTTTATACCCAATCATGGCACCCACCTGTTCCCAATTTCCCTGTTCACCTCTGGGATGTTCCAAATAAGTGTTTGATGAGCATTCCTCAACTTTATCAGTATTTATTGCCACCTTTCCCAACTTCTTTGTCATGTGTTGCTGGCATCAAATTCTAAAGTGAATGATTATTTGCAAAAAAAAAAAATATTTATCAGTTTGAACATCAAATATGTTGTCTTTGTAGCATATTCAACTGAATATGGGTTGAAAATGATTTGCAAATCATTGTATTCAGTTTATATTTACATCTAACACAATTTCCCAACTCATATGGAAACAGGGTTTGTATAAATACTCAGGAAGGATTAGAGATGTCCGATAATATCGGGCTGCCGATATTATCGGCCGATAAATGCTTTAAAATGTAATATCGGAAATTATCGGTATCTGTGTTGCAGAGGTGGGACCAAGTCATTGCCTTGCAAGTCACAAGTAAGTCTCAAGTCTTTACCCTCAAGTCTCGAGTCAAGTCCCGAGTCAAGACAGGGCAAGTCCGAGTCAAGTCCAAAGTCAAGACTGGAAAGTCTCAAGTCAAGTCCCAAGTCCTGCATTTTGAGTTTCGAGTCCTTTCAAGTCGTTTAACCACAGACTAATATATTTACACAGACTGTGTATGCTTTTAAAACGCTGTATTTATTTATTAAAACAAGTGCATTTGAAATTGCAGGGAAAAAGATAGTGCTGACATTGCACTTCAAAATAGCACTATTAACCAGTCATTTTAAACATGTAACTCATTCCTTTACAGAATAAACACTTTTGAAAAAAACAAGTGCAACTGTACTTATTTGCACCAAAGTGTTAACATTGTATTTCCATGGCATATTGCATTGTAACTAGTTCCACAGCAGTTTCTATCCTGTTCTTACCTTATCTCATTGATCTCATCTCATACTGTATGTGTGTTTATGTGTGCGTACACATGAAAAACATAACAAATATATGAACATAACAATGAACAGAGTTGTACTTTTTAGATGTCAGGACCCTATGTAATATGTACACAAATTCTTAATATAGTATACATTTTAACTGACCTTTATTTGACTATGTTTGTCTTTTTGTAGGTGGCTAAAATACGCGGTGCTGCTGACCGCCGTCTAACGTTACGTTACTGTGTGTGATACATTGACTAACATAATGTTACTGTGTGTGATACATTGACTAACGTAACGTTATGTATAGGTACCTCATGCAACCCTGCTTAAAAAAAATCACTTGACAAAAAGTATGAATAAGGTAGCGAACTGCAGTGGATGCAACAGATTGCCGTGTTTGCAATGACTTTATAACCATAGACGTCTTATAAGTAGACGCAGCATTGGTTGCTGTGACGTGAGCAATTTGGCCGCCATCTTGAAGTGCTGATGAGGAGCCGGCGAGCAGCCTAAACTGACAGTTGAAAGGTAGAAAACAAAGATGCTAAACTGACAGTTGACAGGTAGAAAACAAAGATGGTGTTCAGCGTTTTCCTGCTCAAATGAGCGGACTGTTGAAAATAGGAATCGGGGGACTACTTTTCACAAGTAAGATTTAACATTAACGTACTATTGGTTGTATTTTGTGAAAAGAATATTAGCACAGAGTTGAGAAGGATCAAAGATCTTCAATATTTGTATGTGAAGATCACAAAGAAATCTTCTGGGGTTTGGTTTACAAACTTTCAGCCCCACCAAGAACAAAATTCACCAGCCACCACTGATTATGATGCATTCTCATTTTAGGCAAAGTATAAGACAATACTTTCTTAACAGTATAATTGTAACCAGGAATAAGTCTTCAAGTAACAATATTCAAATACTAACATTGTTGGGTTAAACAGAATTTGGTTTTATTCCGAATCCAGTGAAACAGATTGGTGGTTTTAGCTGATATGAAGACTTTCAGGTGTTTATATATGTTTAAGTATTTGGCAGACACTTTTATCCAAAGCGACTTACATAAAATAATACATATAAAACAATCACTACAAACCTTATCATTTAAGGGAAGAATGTAATAGAAAATATCAATACAAAGTGTCAAGACAGAATAAACTCTCTGCTGCTGCAGCAACAGAGATACAGTCTATAGGTCCCTAAGATATATAGATATCTAATGTATTCATACATTGTTTATGTAGGATATACGCATGTATATATAACCTAATCATATTGTTTCTTCAATTTAAAAATAGTTTACCGTTTTTTCCCCCCTTCTCTGGGATTATATTCCCAGTTTTGATCTCGGACGTCTGGTCACTTATAGCGTATAAGAATATTATATTACTGTTAAGCAAACTATGAATAATAAAACACGCCAAAACATGTGTCTGTTATCATAGCTACACGTATGACAAAAAAGGGGGGTGAAAATCAGTGGTATTCAGTGAGGTAAGATGAATTAAATGCGCTGACAGTTCATCGCTCCTGCCAAATGAATTGCACTGAGTGGAGCGGATCACCACTCCAAGATGGCGGCTCCACGTCTCGTCTGCGCCAGTAGGCAGTAGCGCTCTATGCTGCGTCTACTTATAAGATGTCTATGGTTATAACGTTAGCAGTGAGTTTGCAGCCTCACTGATTTAACTACACAGCAAATAAAAGTCACGTTACTTAGCTAATAAACGTTATCTTACATTCAAAACTTACCCTTCTTTGTACAACTTCAAATGTCGAACGAAGTTGGAAGTTGTTGCGTCTCCGTCTGTAATATTCGAACTGCGTGATTTGCATACGGCAATTCGTTTTTTGTTGACCAAGTCGTAGTTTTTATACCCAAACGAAACCAACTTTAACATAATTGTTTCTCACTGGCACGTTGTTGGACAACTCTTCCTCATTGGTTCTCCTGCAATTTCATTGGATGAATGCTGTGTGATGAAAACAACGTAGATCTAATTTGATTGGCTGTTGTACTGACAGCACACCAGCTGACAGGAACAACACGCTGATAGACGGACGAAGAAAATGAAAAATACGGAGCGCTCCCAAATAACTGTTTAAGCTTTGGATTTTGGGGAAAGTGGCAAGTCATGTCAAGTCATGTCAAGTCAAAAGGCTCAAGTCCAAGTGAAGTCACAAGTCATTGATGTTAAAGTCTAAGTCGAGTTGCAAGTCTCTTTACATTTTGTCAAGTCGAGTCTAAAGTCATCAAATTCATGACTCGAGTCTGACTCGAGTCCAAGTCATGTGACTCGAGTCCACACCTCTGCTGTGTTGTCTGTGTATCTGTGTTGGCCCTGCGATGAGGTGGCGACTTGTCCAGGGTGTACCCCGCCTTCCGCCCGATTGTAGCTGAGATAGGCTCCAGCGCCCCCGCGACCCCAAAAGGGAATAAGCGGTAGAAAATGGATGGGATGGATGGATGTTTCAAAAAGTAAAATTTATGACTTTTTAAAACGCCGCTGTGTACACGGACGTAGGGAGAAGTACAGACCACCAATAAACCTTAAAGGCACTGCCTTTACGTGCCGGCCCAATCACATAATATCTACGGCTTTTCATACACAACAGCCATACAGGTCACACTGAGGGTGGCCGTATAAACAACTTTAACACTGTTACAAATATGCCCCACACTGTGAACCCACACCAAACAAGAATGACAAACACATTTCGTGAGAACATCCGCACCGTAACACAACATAATAATAATAAATAATAATGGATTAGATTTTATATCGCGCTTTTCTATTATTAGATACTCAAAGCGCTCACAAAGAAGTTGGAACCCATCATTCATTTACATAAACACAACAGAACAAATACCCAGAACCCCTTGCAGCACTAAGTCTTCCGGGACGCTACAATATACACCCCCCGCTACCCCTTACCCGCCCCCCCGCCCACCTCAACCTCCTCATGCTCTCTCAGGGAGAGCATGTCCCAAATTCCAAGCTGCTGTTTTGAGGCATGTTCAAAAAAATAATGCACTTTGTGACTTCAATAATAAATATGGCGGTGCCATGTTGGCATTTTTTTTCATAACTTGAGTTGATTTATTTTGGAAAACCTTGTTACATTGTTTAATGCATCCAGCGGGGCATCACAACAAAATTAGGCATAATAATGTGTTAATTCCACGACTGTATATATTGGTATCGGTTGATATCGGAATCGGTAATTAAGAGTTGGATAATATCGGAATATCGGATATTGGCAAAAAAGCCATTATGGGACATGTCTAGCCTCGATGTCAAAAAGGTTAAGAACCTCTGATTTATATGACAGGAGAGCTCTAGTGTTGAAAGTACCTACTGCAAATATTCAAATCAAAGATTGTCTACATGACAGCGCTCTGGCGTTCTCACGTATCTGTTAGTTTGAAGTTTAGAAGAAAAAGGTCCAATGTCATAACTGGGCCGCCAGTCGGTGACAAAGTCTTTCCGGCCCTGGCTGACCCTGTGCCAGTCTTACACCACCTTGATGGCAGGTCTGCCAAACTTATGTCACATCAGAGGAGACCTCATGTCCACTCGTCAAAGTACATATGCCAACCGGACGCCCCCCACCCATGCCAACGTCACGCTACTGCGGGCGGCAGTGTGCCAAGAAGGCGGGACCTCCTTAAGAGAGGGTAAAGGTCAAAGGCATCTTTGGGACTTGCAGTGGGAAGACAAAGGTGTGGTTGATTAGCGGCGAATGGCCCTGGCGAGCCTCGACTTCAACGCTCTAATCCGAAAATGTGTCTGTCTGTCTCGCAGTCTGTCTCCCACCGAAGCCCCTCACCTCTGTCTCCCACTCTCCTTCCCATGATGCCTTCTGGCACTTTGGGAGCAGTGCCCCTCCAATCGCCTCCCTCCATTCCCTCCTCCTCCTCCTTCTCTTCTGGATGCCAGCCGACGGCCCTCGCAGTGTGGCACGCCATCTGCTGCCGCCCGCCCCGGCAACCCATCCGCCCCTCCCTTCATCGCTGACTCCCGCCGCCGCCCCCAACCCCTGCAGACAGCCGCTACCCACAATCCCCCTCTGCCTCAGCCCGCGCGCCGCATCGAACAGGAGGCTTTCGCACAGATCACTTCACCCCTTCGATGCCCCTCCCCGCCGGGGAGAGCGTGTGGTGGGCGCCTCGTGGGCATAAACGTGTACAAAAATACATAATGCCAACATTTTTTGTATGTTTTTTTTTTTCCAAGAGGATGTTACACGTTCATACGAAGTACAAATGCAAATATGTCATGTTTGATGACAGATGCTTCCATGGTTGTTGGTATTAGAAATCAAACAAGGAGGAAATGGAAGTCAAAGTTTAAATAGGTCATGCTCTAATTGTCAACTAGAAGGCATTACAGTAGTAATAACAGGCGATACTGCACATATTCCTTACGATACGATACCAAGTAAAACACCAATATCGACAAACATCTGTAGTTAAATTAAACATCATAATTACTTATTTTAAACTAAGTAGATGTCTAAGCACACAATAATAATAATTTATGTTGATTTGTCCAAGTCTGGATTGTTTACTACTTATATTATACTTAAAAAAAATCAATTCACATCCAAATAACGATTCATATTCATCCCAATTCTAAATTGATTCATAATTTTTTTTTTAAATAAATAAAAAAAAATTACCTAACCTAACCTGTAACTTCTATTGAAAAAGTTTCATTTTTAAAAATTATACCGAATAATGCATTGCGAGAATCGGCTTGAATCGAGGATCGTGTCGAATCGGGACTCGATTTTGAATTGGATCGAATCGTTAGTTGCCCAAAGATTCACACTCTTACTTTTTATAGTATTAAAGAGGGGTTCACAATAAATCTATTCACTTTCAATTGCGATGATTATTCATTCTTAGTTGATTTATAACTTTCAAAAATGTATTTAAAAAATCCCAATTTTATATATATATATATATATATATATATATATATATATATATATATATATATATATATATATATATATATATATATATATATATATATATATATATATATATATATATATAATATTTATACACATAAAAACAATTAAATATACATATATGTGTATATATGTATATATATATGTATGTTTTATATATATATATATATATATATATATATATATATATATATATATATATATATATATATATATATATATATATACTTTTTAAATAATGCAACCAGAAGGAGCTTTTCTAACCTGTAACCTGTTTTGAAAAAGTTTAGTTTTTAATTATCATACCAAATTATACATTGCGAGAATCGGTTTGAATTGAGAATCGTGTTGAATCGAATCTGAATCGAATTGTCGCCCTAAGAATCTGATCGAATCATTGGATGCCCAAAGAGTTACACCCCTATTTTTCACAGTGTTATATAGGGATGCACAAAAAAATCGATTCAGTTTCAAATTGCGATTCTTTTTCATGCCGATTCTAAGTTGATTCATAATTTTTTTTAAATCGATTAAAAACATTGTTATTTTACTCTTCTTTTAAAATGTTATATGAATAATTTTTCTTAAAGATATTTTAGGCCATCTCCATGCAACCAGAAGGAGCTTTTCTAAACTGTAACCTTTTTCGAAAAAGATTCACAACTATTGCACCAAATAATACATTGAAAGAATCGATTTGAATTGAGAATTGTGTTGACTAGGGAATCGATTCTTAATCGAATCGACACCCTTGGAATCGGAATCAGATCCAATCATTAGTTGCCCAAAGATTCAAACCCCTACTATTATCTTACTGCACTACAAGAGATACAATGAGAGGCAGAATCAAAAGTAGTTCCTGCCAACACAATATCCTTACACTGTAGCTGTTTTGAAATTATATTTCCAATCAACAAATCACATGATGCCATGTGATTATTTCTAACCTTTTCTCTCAAACATGCACATCTTCCCCAAAAAATATTGTAAGATCAGTATCGGAAAAATTGGTATAGACCACATCAATGTTTTAGTTTCCGTAGGTCTATCCCAGCAGGCACAATACATTGATACAACATTGATTATACATACACGTCCTTTAAAACTGACTTTGAAAGGCCTACTGAAACCCACTACTACCGACCACGCAGTCTGATAGTTTATATATCAATGATGAAATCTTAACATTGCAACACATGCCAATACGGCTGGATTAGCTTACTAAAAGCAATTTTAAATTTTGCGCGAAATATCCTGCTGAAAACGTCTCGGTATGACGACGTCTGCACGTGACGTCACGGATTGTAGAGGACATTTTGGGACAGCATGGTGGCCAGCTATTAAGTCGTCTGTTTTCATCGCAAAATTCCACAGTATTCTGGACATCTGTGTTGGTGAATCTTTTGCAATTTGTTCAATGAACAATGGAGACAGCAAAGAAGAAAGCTGTAGGTGGGAAGCGGTGTATTGCGGCAGGTGGCTGCAGCAACACAAACACAGCCGGTGTTTCATTGTTTACATTCCCGAAAGATGACAGTCAAGCTTTACCATTGGCCTGTGGAGAACTGGGACAACAGAGACTCTTACCAGGAGGACTTTGAGTTGGATGCGCAGACGCGGTACCGTGAGTACGCATGCAGCTGCGGCTTCCAAACATTTGATCGCTTGCCCGTACGTGCGTGCCGCTATGTGCATGTCACGTACGTAACTGTGGGGACTTTGGGGAAATATATGTGCTGTATGAACTTTGGGGAGGTGAACGGTACTTTGGGCTGTGGGATTGAGTGTGTTGTGCAGGTGTTTGAGCTGTATTGGCGGGTTATATGGACGGGAGGAGGGAGGTGTTTGTTATGTGGCATATTAAATATAAGCCTGGTTGTGTTGTGGCTAATAGAGTATATATATGCCTTGTGTTTTTTCACTGTTTTAGTCACTGAATATCAGGTCCCACCCGCCTCTCACAGCATCTTCCCTATCTGAATCGCTCTCACTGGCCTCTGGTCCTTCACTCTCACTTTCCTCATCCACAAATCTTTAATCCTCGCTCAAATTAATGGGGAAATCGTCGCTTTCTCGGTCCGAATCGCTCTCGCTGCTGGTGGCCATGATTGTAAACAATGTGCAGATGTGAGGAGCTCCACAACCTGTGACGTCACGCTACTCGTCTGCTACTTCCGGTACAGGCAAGGCTTTTTTATCAGCAACCAAAAGTTGCGAACTTTATCGTCGATGTTCTCTACTAAATCCTTTCAGCAAAAATATGGCAATATCGCGAAATGATCAAGTATGACACATAGAATGGACCTGCTATCCCTGTTTAAATAAGAAAATCGCGTTTCAGTAAGCCTTGAAGCAACCATGCAAAATTGTTGTATTTGTAAACTGAGACGACATTGGTGTTCAATGTTGGAACCACGTTCTTGGTTGGGAAATGACCAAATTTCAATGGTCAAATCCACGTGAGATGATCTGAGCCAAGGATGTCGTTGTGGCTTGTGCAGCCCTTTGAGACGCTTGTGATTAAGGGCTATATAAATAAATGTTGCACGTTGTTTCAATGTTGTATTTGTGTTGTAGAAATATCGGTTGGGAAATGACCCAAATTCAATGGTCAAATCAACATCAGAACCCAACATTGATTAAACGTAGTCAAAAAGCACGTCGTTTCAACGTTAGGTTTGAGTTGCTCAATGTCAAGACCTAATTCAACAAGTTCTCAACAACAATATAAGCCCCCCGCTACCCGCTACGGGTAAAAATTAATGTTTTAGGAACTCAGGTCAATGCTCCACCACTCCTGTGCTCGCTCACATGTTCTTCGGAGCAGACATCGTAGCAAATGTCCGCAAATGGAAAAGGCTTTTCCTTTTTAATTTTCTACGTACAATAATTTGGCTCAGATATAATGTTGACTTTGATTGCACAAAATCCAATAAATTGCCACAAATGTTTACTTCCGTAAGCACTGCAGCACGTGTGACGTCATGACATCCCGTATGCTTGCGGAACAGTTTGTGTTCACATTAGACAACGCATTATTTTTGTAATGTGAACGACTACATGGAAAGATCGGATTTGACAAAAAACATTTGAATTGGACATTTTACCCTGCAGTGTGAACATGGACTAATGTAGGTCAAAATATATGTTTTGTGTTACGGGAGGCAAAGCAGTCCATCTAATAACTTTTATTTACCGCATTTTCCGGACAATAAGGCGCACCGGATTATTAGGCGTAATGCCGATGAATGATCTATTTTCAATCTTTTTTCATATATAAGGCACACCGGTCTACATAACATGTAATGGTGGTTCTTTGGTCAAAATGTTGCATGGATTATGTTTTACAGATCATCTTCAAGCCGCTTTCTGACAGTCGCTTCAGGATGCGCCGTTTTGTGGGCTATCTTATTTACGTGGCTCACCTTCGACAGCGTCTTCTCCCCGTCATCTTTGTTTTAGCGTGCAAGGACGGGAGGTGAAGAAGTGTCAAAAGATGGAGCTAACTGTTTTAATGACATTCAGACTTTACTTAAATCAATAACGGAGCAGCATCTCCTCATCCGCCGGCAATGTGTCCCGTGAAAGACCGGAACTCTCTAATACCTAAAGTTCCTTGGGTGAATAATGTAAACCTACTACACCGGTATGTTTTAGCGCTTTCATGGCAGATGTAAGTAAGAACTTTACATTACTTTATATTGGAAATGGTAACAGCAGTGGATGAATGTCCCATAACAAGAAGAAAAGAAGAAGCTTATCAACTATAGTGTTATCACGGACTACAAAGACGGACGTGCGCAATTTTTCAGAACTTATGCAGATCCCAAATACAGATCAGCAGGTACCAGAAGGTAAGAAAAGTGGCTTTTGCATAATATTGCAAAACAAAACACCAGATAATATGTCTTACCTTATACACACACCATAATAATACTCGTATGTTGAAGCACGACTGTACCATCCATCAAGCGGTGCGGCTTCATAGTTTTCCAAAGTCTTACTAAAACATTTTGATAGATTTTTGAGCGCCGTGTGTAATGTTCTATAGTCATATTGCAGTCTACACGTATCTCTTGTGTGTGACTGCCATTATATTGCAGTCTACACGTATCTCTTATGTTCGACTGCCATCTACTTAATTTGGCTAAAATATAATATTATTTTAAATAAAATAGATGTAGTGTGTATGCATGTATTTTTAATTTGGCTAAAGAATAATATTATTCAAATAAAATGTATGTATTCTGTATGTATTTTTAATTTTAGTTAAATATTGCAAGGATATTCAAATAAAATATATGTAGCCCATTGTGTATGCATATAATTTCAATTAGCTTAAAATATGATGTATATTTGTTAAATATATGTGTAGTGTATGCATGTGTTTTAGTTTAAGTAAAATATAATTTTATTTAAATAAAATGTGTTGTTTAGGGAATTATTTTTTATTTAATTAAAATACATTACAGTATTATTCAAATAAAACATATGTATTGCGTATGTATTTTTATGTAATGCTGTATATTTTCTATAAAATGTTGGTGTTGTTTACTTGAGTCATATTGCAGTCTACACGTATCTCTTGTGTGTGACTGCCATTACAGTATATTGCAGTTTACACATATCTCTTATGTTTGACTGCCATCTACTGGTCACACTTATCAATTCACCCTGTACCAAATAAAATAGCTTTGAGGTCGCTAAGCAAAACCAGAATTATTCCGTACATTAGGCGTACCGGGTTATAAGGCGCACTGTGAGTTTTGAGGAAAAAAAACAAAACATTTTAAGTGCGCATTATAGTCCGGAAAATACGGTATTTATTTTTTGGGCCCCACAAAAAATGGGCTATACTGTTCACAGCCACTAGGGGGCTTAGATACAGTACATGCTATCTTGAGTATTAAGTATTATTTCCCTCGATTGACGTCTTTGTTTAACATTTTGGGCGTCTCAGCATTCCCACGTATCACCTATCCTAACTATTTCGCTTTTGCACAATTTTCCGGGCGAGGCGATACCGGCGCTCCTTAATGTCGATTTGAGATCCGCTTCAAACTGCAGCGGCGCAGAGCGGCAGGCTATTTGTGCTCCATCCATCTTTGTGCGGCGACGGAGCCTCCTCGCTGGCACTCTATCCATCAATGAGCGCAACATTAACTCTCTGGATCGGAACCAACATCCCCAGATCTCTCGCCATCTCTCTTCCCCGCCCCTCGCTCTGCTAAACACACACACACACACACACACACACACACACACTCACACACAGCAATACAAGCCGATGCACCATTAGTATGCCATCCACGGGAGCACAAAAAAAAAACCTCCAGTTTATTTCCTGCACTCATCCCAAATTCTCTTGCTCTGTTTGAAAAAACCCCCCCGTCTAACTAAACCCTCTCTGATGTGTGGCTTGTCTCCATTCACCTCCTCTCTTTGTCGCCCCCACTCCCTCAGTTGGTGTTAATAATTTAACTAGTGAGCTGGTGCAGAGCTGGCCCTTGTCCAGGCCTGCCGATTGTCACCGTCGCTCTATTTATGACGCCGTGTGGTCGTGCACATGTGTGGGATGCTGCTATATATATATATATATATAAATATATATACATATATATATATATATATATATATATATGTGTGTGTATTGCTGTCTACCCCATTTGGCCAATAGCAAATTAGTATCCGCAGCCGCGAGATGAAAATTGAAGTTCGGCGGAAGCTCTTATTCTTCTCGGCCCAGATGGGTCACGGTGCCGGATCATTTAACTTAATGCTCACACAAGTTGGTGTATGTGCGTGTTGGTGTGCTGAGAGTGGAGGCAGAGGAGTGAGTTGGCGGTCCAAATTAAAATTGTATTAATATTCCACCGCACCGTGGACTTGCAGGTTATTTTTGGAGTGGAGGTGCGATGGAATTTATTTGTCACTTTTAAAACAACACCAAAAAATATATACTTGCTATTAGCATGTATAACAAGTACAGCTCACACCTTTTGCTTTACATATGATAAAGTACTGGGATAAAATGGCTCTAAATATATGGTACAATATGTAGTATAATCGGAATAGGAAATAGAAAGATGTAGTATTAATAAAATGATAAAATTATGGTATCATTATAAAATACAATATAAAAATAAAATAATGTGTTTCAAATAAAATATATAGTGAGAATGCAAGTCTTTTTAATTTGATTAATACATACCAATACATCATTTAAATATAGTATATGTACGCGTGTATGCATGTATTTTTAATTGGACTCAAATATAATATTGTTCAAATAAAATACATGTATAGTGTATGGATGTATTTTTTATTTGACTAAAATATGGCAATATTATTCAGATAAAACATATGTAGTCTATTGTGTATGTATTTTTGATTTGACTAAAATATAAAATAAATCAAATATATGTATTGTGTATGCATGTACTTTTAATTTGACTAAAATATAATATTATTCAAATAAAATGTGTATTCTTTTACTTTTAGTAAAATATAGCAAGAATATTCAAACCAACTAAATATGTAGCCTGTTGTGTACATATAACTTACATTTTAGTACTGTAAAATCTAATATCATTCAGATTATATATATGTATTGTGTATACATGTATTTTTATTTTTAGTAAAATATGATAATATTTAAATAAAATATATGTACTGTCTATGCATGTGTTTTGATTTGACTAAAAGATTGCATTAATATCCATCCATCCATCCATTTTCTACCGCTTGTCTCTTTCGGGATCACGGGGGGGGGGGGGGGGGGGGGGGGGGGGCTATCCCAGCTGCATTCAATAATATTTAAATAAAATGTATGTGCCTTATTGTGTATGCATGTATTTTTAATTGGACTAAAAAATAATATTATTTTTATTAAATATGTATGTATTATAAATGCATGTATTTTAATGGCCTAAAATATAGTACCATTGGAAAAAAAAGATGTATTGTGTATGCATGTATTTTTAATTTAAGCAATATAATTGCAATATTATTCAAATTAAATAAATGTAGCCTATTGTGTATGCATGTATTTTTGATTAAACTATTATATAATATTATTCTAAATGAAATATATGTAGTGTGTATGCATGTATTTTTAATTTGGCTAAAATATAATATTATTTTAAATAAAATAGATGTAGTGTTTATGCATGTATTTTTAATTTGGCTAAAATATAATATTATTCAAATAAAATGTATGTATTCTGTATGTATTTTTAATTTTAGTTAAATATTGCAAGGATATTCAAATAAAATATATGTAGCCCATTGTGTATGCATACAATTTCAATTTGACTAAAATATGATGTATATTTGTTAAATATATGTGTAGTGTATGCATGTGTTTTAGTTTAAGTAAAATGTAATTTTATTTAAATAAAATATATGTGTTGTTTAGGACATTCTTTTTTTGGAATTATTCTCAAATTTAAAGTGGAACTCTAACAACAAAGTTATTAGAAGTATTTCCAACAAACACACTGCCATGCAAAGGAAATATTTCACCTCGGATATAGCAAAATAGTGATCAATGTTCTACAGTTTGTGTACAAAACATATCCATCTCCTATTGTTTATGATATTTGAATTAAAACCATGAATGTCAAAATGAATTTCACGTCACCTGAAAGTCTTGAATGTGCTGGACTAAAAAAAAAAAAGAAGTGACATTTGAGAAATGTGTGAATCTCTCCACGCCGCCTCCCACACCTCTCACCCTCCCACACTCCGGCCCACGAGAGACATCAGGTCGAGTGGATCACGACGCTCACGTTTTCTCACGCGCGCTTTCATCAGTCATGGCGGGGAAGCAGCCCGTCATCCTCCTTTAGCGTCACTTTACAGCTCCCCAAATGAATGCTTGGTATCAGCGCATTTGGAGCCGATCCAAAAACAGGGAGGATTTTTTTTTTACACGTGATTGTCCTTGACTTTGTCTTTTGACAACATACACATCCTTCCAACACGTTCATGCCATTCTTTGACATTTTACAGGCATGATTTCAAAAGGATACTATGAATCAATGTCCACTGGCCTTGCGGACACAAGCAACATTTTTGGTGCAGGTCCAGACAAAAGTGCTGTTTTTAAAAAGAAAAATTGAATTATGCATGAATCTTAATAACGGCCAAATTCCCCACATAGGCAGAAGGTAGGTTTACATTTTTGGTGCCGATCCAAATTAGAATTGTTTGGCCTTGGCAGAGGTCCACACGGATAAATGTGAAGCGAGTAAAGTCTTCTTTACAGTGCCCATGTGAAAAACAAGTATGTCCATATTTTTTAATACTAAAAATATTTGGAGATACTTACGAAAAAATACATTCCTCGATGCACGTGTCTGTTCTTTTCAAACCAAAACACAAAGAAAATAAATTCTGCTGCTATCCTATTAAAAGCAAGTTTCTCCATTTTTCTTCAATCTAAAACCCAAAGAAAATCGCTTTTTGTTGTTTTTCTATAATACCAATCCCAGCAGGCATAAGACAATGTTGAGAACTTGCTGAATTAGGTCTTGACATTGAGCAACTCAAACCTAACGTCGGAACAACATGCTTTTTGACGACCTTTAATCAATGTTGGGTTCTGACTAGTGTTGTCCCGATACCAATATTTTGGTACCGGTACAGGTACCAAAATTATTTCCATACATTTCGGTATTTTCCTAAATAAAGGAGACCACAAAAAATTACATTATTGGCTTTATTTTAACAAAAAATCTTACAGTACATTAAACGTATGTTTCTTATTGCAAGTTTGTCCTTAAATAAAATAGTGAACATACAAAACAACTTGTCTTTTAGTAGTAAGTAAACAAACAAAGGCTTCTAATTAGTCTGCTGACATATGCAGTAACATATTGTGTCATTTCTCATTCTATTATTTTGTCAACATTATTAAGGACAAGTGGTAGAAAATGAATTATTAACCTACTTGTTCATTTACTGTTAATATTTGCTTACTTTCTCTTTTAACATGTTCTTGTCATGATCTGTGGTCTGGATCATGTTTTTTGTTATTTTCGGTTTAAGACTCAATTAGTTCCTGTTTGCGCTCACTTGTTTGTTTTAATTTCCATGACGACTGATTAGTTTCACCTGTCTCATGTGTTTGACTCACGCACCTGCTTTAATCAAAGACTATTATTTAAGCCTGTTTTGCCAGTTAGTCGTCCTGGCGACATTACTCTGTAGTTGCTCTGTTCATGCCATAGATTCATGCTCTGCCAAGTAAGTTTTGTTTCATGTCCATAGTTTCTGCCTATGTGTTAGTTTTTGCATCATACGCTAAGTTGTGCCTTCGCCTTGTGCGCCCTTTTGTTTGTACCTATTGATAGCGAACAATTAAAAATGTTCCTAACTTCAAGCCTTGTCCGATATAGTCCGTTTGCGTCCTGTGAGAACAATCCTCGCAGCAAGCTGCGACCCCCCCGTCATGACAGTTCTATCTACATTTCTGTTCAAATGTAACTATCGCTTATTCTTCTGTTGTTTGATACTTTACATTAGTTTTGGATGATACCACAAATTTAGGTATCAATCCGATATGGTACTTTTCAGAGGCGGTATAGTACCGAATATGATTCATTAGGTGTACCCCGCCTTCCGCCCGATTGTAGCTGAGATAGGCTCCGGCGCCGCCCGCGACCCCGAAGGGAATAAGCGGTAGAAAATGGATGGATGGATAGTTTCGCGGTACTATACTAATACCGGTATACCGTACAACCCTAGTTCTGACGTGATTTGACCATTGAGTTTTGGTGATTTCCCAACCAATATTCTACAACACAAATACAACGTTGAAACAACATGCTTTTTGACGACGTTTAGTCAATGTCGGGTTGTGACGTTGATTTTGACCATTGGAATTTGATAATTTCCCAACCAACAATGTGTATCTAATGTTAAACATCAGCATTGTCTCAATTTACAACTACAACTAATTTGCAACGTTGTTTCACAGTATGTGTAACAACGTTGTATCAATGTCTTGTGTCTGCTGGGGTAGGGCTGTCAAATTTCATACATGAACTCATACATGAAATCACAATTAATCTGATAAAAATGTCAAACTAAAATAACTACCGTATTTTTTGGACTATAAGTCGCAGTTTTTTTCATAGGCAATTGTGATTCGGGGCCATACACATAAATTGGGATTGATGATTGAAGCAAGTATCTCCATTTTGCTATCTGACACACAAAATAAAACTCAAATTAAAAATGTCCAAAAAATCAAAATAATAATTTCATATGAAATAAAATAAATAAATAAAATAATACAATTAAGAATGGAGATACTTGATTTTTATTAGGCAGCAACAACATGATCCAGATTTATCTGTGCAGATCTCCACCCCAGACTAAACAAGACAAATACTGATTAAGGAATCAGTTTTTTTTTTAAATCAATTAAGCATTTTCTATGCATAGAAATGTCAACTAAAAAGAGACCAAACCAATCAGAGCCTGTTGTTCAGTATTGAGGCCACTGATTGGCTCAGTCTCAGACAGCATTACTACCGTATTTTTCTGACTATAAGTCGTAGTTTCGCAAAGGGTGGCCATTTTGAAGAAACTAGAATATAAAACATGTTTTCAGTTATTTCACCTTTTTTTGTTAAGTACATAACTCCACATGTGTTCATTCATAGTTTTGATGTGTGTTAGAATACAGGATTTTTCGGACTATAAGTCGCAGTTTTTTTCATAGTTATAGCGACTTATACTCAGGAGCGACTTATGTGTGAAATTATTAACACATTACCGTAAAATATCAAATAATATTATTTATCTCATTCACGTAAGAGACTAGACGTATAAGATTTCATGGGATTTAGCGATTAGGAGTGACAGATTGTTTGGTAAAGGTATAGCATGTTCTATATGTTATAGTTATTTGAATGACTCTTACCATAATATGTTACGTTAACATACCAGGCACGTTCTCAGTTGGTTATGTATGCCTCATATGACGTACACTTATTCAGCCTGTTGTTCACTATTCTTTATTTATTTTAATTTGCCTTTCAAATTTTTATTCTTGGTGTTGAGTTTTATCAAATAAATTTCCCCAAAAAATGCGACTTATACTCCAGTGCGACTTATAAATGTTTATTCCTTCTTTATTATGCATGTTCGGCCGGTGCGACTTATACTCTGGAGCGACTTATACTCCGAAAAATACGGTAATCAGAAAATGTCAATACATTTGATTTTCACTGGACAGCGATGTTATGTGAACATGTATGCATTGCAAAAATGTTCTTCATTTCCCATTGAATATTTCATCAATGTTGAATCATGAATCTAAGTTATGTGAATAAGAATATTTCTACACAGTATTGTTCAATAAGAAGCTCAGGCTTTTGGACACTTTTCTTGCCTGGATGTGGGTTCTGATCAAGGAATGTTGTTATCGTTTGTGAAGCCCTTTGAGGCAATTGTGATTCGGGGCCATACACATAAATTGGGATTGATGATTGAAGCAAGTATCTCCATTTTGCTATCTGACACACAAAATAAAACTCAAATTAAAAATGTCATAAATATCAAAATAATAATTTCATATGAAATAAATTTAATAAATAAAATAATACAATTAAGAATGGAGATACTTGATTTTTATTAGGCAGCAACAACATGATCCAGATTTATCCGTGCAGATCTCCACCCCAGACTGAACAAAACAAATACTGATTAAGGAATCCGTTTTTTTTTTTTTAAACCAATTAAGCATTTTCTATGCATAGAAATGTCAACTAAAAAGAGACCAAACCAATCAGAGCCTGTTGTTCAGTATTGAGGCCACTGATTGGCTCAGCCTCAGACAGCATTACTACCGTATTTTCGGACTATAAGTCGTAGTTTCGCAAAGGGTGGCCATTTTGAAGAAACTAGAATATAAAACATGTTTTCAGTTATTTCACCTTTTTTTGTTAAGTACATAACTCCACATGTGTTCATTCATAGTTTTGATGTGTGTTAGAATACAGGATTTTTCGGACTATAAGTCGCAGTTTTTTTCATAGTTTGGCCGAGGGTGCGACTTATACTCAGGAGCGACTTATGTGTGAAATTATTAACACATTACCGTAAAATATCAAATAATATTATTTATCTCATTCACGTAAGAGACTAGACGTATAAGATTTTATGGGATTTAGCGATTAGGAGTGACAGATTGTTTGGTAAACATATAGCATGTTCTATATGTTATAGTTATTTGAATGACTCTTACCATAATATGTTACGTTAATATACCAGGCACGTTCTCAGTTGGTTATTTATGCGTCATATAACGTACACTTATTCAGCCTGTTGTTCACTATTCTTTATTTGTTTTAAATTGCCTTTCAAATGTCTATTCTAGGTGTTGGGTTTTATTAAATAAATTTCCCCAAAAAATGCGACTTATACTCCAGTGCGACTTATATATGTTTTTTTCTTCTTTATTATGCATTTTCGGCCGGTGCGACTTATACTCCGAAAAATACGGTACATTATATTGGGTCAAATGGGTGTACAGGTGACTATGTGGGTGTTATTTCATGTCTAGATGGCTCTCCAAATAATGAACAGTTTGTTATGCTCCTGCTATCCATCCATCCATCCATTTTCTACCGCTTATTCCCTTCGGGGTTGCGGGGGGCGCTGGAGCCTATCTCAGCTACAATCGGGCGGAAGGCGGGGTACACCCTGGACAAGTCGCCACCTCGCCGCAGGGCCAACACAGATAGACAGACAACATTCACACTCACATTCACACACTAGGGTCTATTTAGTGTTGCCAATCAACCTATGTCTTTCTGCTATGACAATATAAAATGTATAGTAATAATTTCTAAATTAATTTACCAAGGTCAGGCCCAGAACCAATTTACAGAAATAAAAACAAATTTTCACAGAGAAAATAGGTTCTGAAATTGTTTAGCAAACATGGAGATTCATGTTTTGAATTGGACAAAATTTGTTCAACTTTTTCCTTCGTGGATATTGCACGATTCTTGATGAAAATTCAGCGAGAATGATGCAAATGAGCATTATTAGGCCTCGGTGGAGGTCTACGGCGGCATCGCAGTTGGTTTTGCATGGAGAACGAACACCGCGACGATAGTAAACAGGCATATGCGAGGCCGCCCACCGCTCCACCCTAACTCCAATTTGATACCTCATAAGAGCCTTTCACACTTTCCGGCAAACACAAACACGGCGTGAACGCCTGAGTGCGCGCGCAACCTGCAATGTCATTAATTTCAAAAGACGTGAGGGAGGTCAACGCACCAGACGGCGTTTTTTTTTTTGCGCGCGAGCATGTGCGGCAATAGACGTGCGCTCACACGCGTGTGAGGATCTATGGGGGTGGGGAAGGGAACGCAAACACATAAACACACATGCTCGCACTCGCACACGGGCACGCACGCGCACGCGTGGCGGTGTTGACAGGTGGCTGTGGTAAAGAGGTGGTCCCTGAGCTGGGGTCCGCCTGTCTCTGGCTGAGGCGGTGAGGAATAAAAAGCTCCCAGCAGCTGTCGCCCTAATTCCTCTAACACGGTGCTTGTGCTCTGATTAGAAAACAGATCTGGCCTCTAATTTACTCCTGACACCAACTAATGCTCTATATCTCAATCGCACCGTACCGGCTCGCCACGCAAAAACGGCTCCGGCCAACGAGGCCCTAGTGTCACGGTCAGGTGTGAGCGGGAGGGATGGGGGGGTATCGTCGTGCCAACGGTTTATGCGTCTCGTAAGGGGCGCCCACCTGGAAAAGTCCAAGTCTGATTTATTTCCTGCGACCTCTAAAAAGAACAATCACAAATTTAGTCATGGTGTCATAATTTAGAAACTAAAAAGTGTATAACAATCCTGGGTTGTGTTCAAAACGCTTTAGAGGAAATGCAGGGCTCAAATTTTATCGCGGCAACCACGGCAAGTGCCGCGACCGCCCTCGTCTTTCGCCGTAATGCCCAAAAAATTTACCAACATCTGCGGCAAGAACACGCCGTGGCCGCACTTGACTTTTTACTTGTTAATGGATGAGGGACGTAACAATAAACGGTATAATGATAATTTGCGATAGTTAGTAATACCGTTTAATTTTTTAATTACCGAAAAACCGTCATTTATTAATGCATTTTTCGGCAACACGAAGTCAGGCACATGCGCATTAGCATCATGGTGGACCAACGACACAGACTTTGCTGCGGAGATTTCCCCTCGGAGTAAACAGAGCCATGCGCTTGGTTTAACGTCATTTTCCCTCGCTTCCCGGCGTGTGTTTAAGAGCGCGCTTCTGTTATTAGATGGAGACAGGTGTGGACAATATTGCATACCTGCCAACTTTTGAAATCAGAAAAACCTAGTAGCCAGGGTCCAGGGGCCGCAGGCCCCGGTAGGTCCAGGACAAAGTCCTGTTGGGGGGTTCCTTCGCCCCCCGACGCAAAATGATTATTAGCATTCAGACAGGTTAAAATGTTGCTAAAACCATCACTTTTCTATCAGTCACAGTGACTTTTCAAAACAAAAATATTACAGCAAAAATCATATGGGTTGATTGACATGTTTATTCTGTAAGCTAACTTCAATAGTTTGAAATTATTTTGACAGTTAATGCCAGTTATCCTGTCAACCTTTCACAAGACTTCAATTTGTTAATTGAAAGTATAAACAGTATAAACACTTTTTACAGTAAACAAATGGTAAAACAGTACTAAACAATTCCATTAAAAAAAAATTGGTGTCATTATTAACTTTCTGTCCAAGCTTGTATAATCTACTGCCTTGTTCAATTGTAAAAAATATTCTGTGCCTAAAATTCACATTTCTATCACAATTATCATACTGTAAACATGGTAAGCTAACTTCATTAAAATTAATAGTCCTGTCAATAGCATGGAATTACAATTCAAATGTAGTTTTTTTGTAAGCCTTTCAAAAGAATTCAAAATATGAAAAATTTATGAAAATTAATTTAAGCCATCAGACACTTGAAAAGTGGCACATCACATCTCTAATGTAATCATTTTAACTTTTCAACAGAAATAGCACTGCAAAAATATTAAGGACATACTTCTGTATTTTGGTAGTTATGCTGTCAACATTTAACAAGATTTCTTCAACTTGGACTTGAAAGCATAAATAGTATAACCACTTTTAACAGTATAACAGTACTAAACAATTCCAATAGATAACATTGGTGTCATTACCTTTTTGTTTGCTCAATTATTGCCTCCGTAAATAAAACTTCGGCATTTATCACATCCAAAAAATCTGTTTGGGCGACGAAAAACGTTGAAAGTTTTCCACTTGTATCGCTAGCAACGGCTTTAGACTTGTGTTTTTTTGTCCCAACGTGGTCTTTTACATCGCTAATTCCTCCGTGTCCGATCGAAAAATCTTGTCTGCACAAGGTGCAATTCGCGTAGTTTTCACCCTTTTTGCAACGGATAATTATTTCCGGATAGGCTTTTGAATATTCTTCACGGAATGACTGCAGTTTTCTTTTCGGTTTAAGACTCGTATGCGATTTTTCTCCGGCTGATTCCATGATCGTTCGCTCGTTTGGAAACAATGGCCTCGTGCTTGGCAGCGGTGCTACAAATAGCCTCGCGCATGGCATTCGAAATGGCTCGATAGGAAGTTACGGGAAGCAGTGTCGATTGTCATTCTTGTTACGCGATTTCGTGAATAAAACTTTAAAAAAAAAAAAAAAAATTTAATTAATGAAAAAACGTAATTTTTATCACTGCAACCGTAACCCGGAATAGGTTGATGAAAACCGTACTAATTACGGGAAAACCGGAGTAGTTGGCAGGTATGATATTGGAGACAGACGCACTTGTCCCCACACTAAAAGCTATTTGATGTTTTGCAGCAGGCGATGTGTCGTGAGCAGTGTTGGGTTAGTCACTGAAAACCAGTAACTAGTTACAGTTACTAGTTACTTTATTTCAAAAGTAACTCAGTTACTAACTCAGTTACTTACACCAAAAAGTAATGCGGTACTTTTTTTTTCTTCTTTTCTTTTAAAAAGCTATCATTAATGCCCTTTTAGCCTTCATTTCAGTACTGTTATTGCACTGGAGAATAATACAATCTGTTGATCAACTTGACATGCATTTGCATCACTGAACTCTGCTAAGCAATGTGGTCTACATACAACACACAAAGACAAAGATATGTTTCAAAGGGCCAATTTCTTTTCAGACCAAAACAAATTGACAAAACTATTTTAAATAGCTGAAACATAACATACATAAGTAACAAACAGCATAATAACAACATAGCTGTAAACCTGGCTACACCTAAGGAAGGCACACGTGACATACACAAAGCCATGTTAAGACACTCGACCATACTTGCCAACCCTCCCGATTTTCCCGGGAGACTCCCAAATTTCAGTGCCCCTTCCGAAAATCTCCCGGGGCAACCATTCGCCCGAATTTCTCCCGATTTTCACCTGGACAACAATATGAAGGGCATGCCGTGATAGCACTGCCTTTAGTGTCTTCTACAACCTGTCGACGCGTCCGCTTTTTCACCATACAAATAGCGTGCCGGCCCAGCCACATGTTGTATGCGGCTTCTGCATACACACGGAAGTGACTGCAAGACATACTTGATCAACAGCCATACAGGTCACACTGAGGGTGGCCGTATAAAAAACTTTAACACTGTTACAAATATGTGCCACACTGTGGACCCACACCAAACAAGAATGACAAACACATTTCGGGAGAACACCCGCACCATAACACAACATAAACACAACAGAACAAATACCCAGAATCCCTTGCATCCCTAACTCTTCCGGGCTACAATATACACCCCCCGCTACCCCCAAACCCCGCCCCCCTTTTTATTAGACATTACAAATGACATGATGGTATTACGTTCACACCCCAACACTGCTTTACCTAACAATCAGTAATCATAATTTCATAACAATAACATAAAAATTTACAACAATAATCTTAATTATTACTTTGGCCATAATTGGCAGCCCTAGATCTCATACATCAAAATTGGATAGAAAATATAAAAGTCGAATATTTTGCAAAATTCAATAAAAATTTAAAACTCAAAAATGACATGTACATAGGTATTGAGACCTCAGTATTTTGTTGATGCACCTTTGGCAGCAATTACAGCCTCAAGTTTTTTTGAATACGATGCCACAAGCTTGGCACACCTATCTTTGGGAAGTTTCGCCCATTCTTTGGGAAGTTTCGCCCATTCCCTTTGCAGCTCCTCTGAAGCTCTATCAGATTGGATGGGAAGTGTTGTTATTTTATCCAGGATGTCTCTGTGCAAAGTCTTGGACTTGCAACTGTAATTGCCACTTAATGTCATAACTGCAAATGAGACTCAGAAAAGTGATAATAAAACTAGAGATGTCCGATAATGGCTTTTTTGCCGATATCCGATATTCCGATATTCCGATATATACAGTCGTGGAATTAACACATTATTATGCCTAATTTTGTTGTGATGCCTCGCTGGATGCATTAAACAATGTAACAAGGTTTTCCAAAATAAATCAACTCAAGTTATGAAAAAAAAATGCCAACATGGCACTGCTATATTTACTATTGAAGTCACAAAGTGCTTTTTTTTTTAACATGCCTCAAAACAGCAGCTTGGAATTTGAGATAATCCTGATACCCACTATAACTATGGGAAGTACTATACTTTGACTTTTACAAAGTGCATTATTTTTTATTTTTTTTAAACATGCCTCAAAACAACAGCTACAAAAACAATGAAGGCACACAGCTTCAGTCCAGAGTATACTAGAGTAATAAAGTAAAAAATAACATAGTCCTCCTTTAGTGCAAGACTACCTGGCATACTGTATAACAGGAAATTATAAACTGGGCTCAATCTGAACAGCCGATATGGGCATCTACATCAACTATATGATTTGCCTGAGAAGCTGGACAGGACAAAAAAAAAAATTTTTTTTAAAATAGTTTTTGAAACCGATACAGATAATTTCCGATATTACATTTTAAAGCATTTATCGGCCGATAATATCGGCAGTCCGATATTATCGGACATCTCTAAATAAAACAAGACATAATACCCGGACAGCAGTTGTCATAATCAGCTATTTTTTAAATAGTGCATTAAAAAATGAGATTTTATTATCAAAAACAATTTGTAGCTATTAACACACACACAAGTACTGAAAATTGGTACCGTTGAGTACCGGTATCGATTCTCAGGTACCGGTGAATTGGTACCGTATCGGTTCAAATGTGAAGGATACCCATCACTAAACACGATAGAGGAGAACAGTTTGACACCTTTTTGCCTTTTTGTGCGCAGCTATTAAAGAAAAATAAAGAGTTATCTCGTGGGGTGTCTAAATTTGATCACATGACTATAAATTACAATTATGGCGCCCCCTATGAGTTGTTGTCAAAAGGATTTGTAAGCTTGTCAACGTTTTATAATCATTAGACAAATTAGACAAATGCTCAATGACTTAAGGACAATTAGTGACTGATTCTTCAACCAATCTTGCCTAAATTTTACACACATGTGCTTGTCATTTCTCTAAAAGTGCACACTAAATTTGGTTAAAACTGCACGGTGTGAGAAATTTCAAATCAAGCCCCATCATGTTGTTTATTAACAACACCATGTGCGCTATTTGTCAGAAAAATCATCGCACATGCAACACAGTAGGGGTGAATGTTTTGACAAATTGTTGCCCTTTTATGTGTAGCGGTGCAAGAGTAGAAGAGTTATGTGTCCTAACTTTACTTTAAACCAAAGATTCAGTCTAGCCTCCGCCTCCAGATGAACACACACGTATAAAAAGTTGAAGCTATTAAGAATGCCAAAGTGATGTTTGGCATTCCATTCCAACAGAGGAAGAGGAGGTGTCAGGCCCGTGTGTCTGCGTGTGCTGACGGGTCTGGCCCAGCAGGGGGCAGAGGTGTGATGCGGGGGAGTGGGAGGTGACAGCTTGGTGTCACACAGCACACAGGGTGTCACCTCGCCTGGGCCCGGGGAGACGGGGACAGACAGCGAGGGCGGGAGGGAAAGAGTGGACGGAGAGAAGGGCGAGAACATGCATGTTTGTCACTTTGTGGGGACGCTTGTTTTTACCACCACTTGGAGGACATCTTGGTGATCCTCAGAGGGGACACAAGTATTGGGATGTAGGGCCTTTCTGCATAGGGCACGGGTGTTTATTTTTATTGCAGGCCACATGGCAATTATGGCCTCTGGGGGCCACATGTAACAGTGAATATAAACATAACTGTTTAATAGTTTTTTACACAATTTTTGTAGATTAACTATTATATTTTTTACAGATTGATGCAGCTGAGATAGGCTCCAGCACGCCCCGGGACCCCGTAATGGACAAGCAGTAGAAAATGGATGGATGGATAACTTGCTTTGAAATAGTAAGTCAAATTGACAAGCAGATATTAAGTGTTTATTTTTGATTAGTGGAACAAATGCTTGGAACATCAGATAATATTCAAGGACAGAGTGTAAAACACACATTTAGCCAGAGAGTGCTTTGTTAATTTCCTGCCTTGAGCACAGGTGTCCCCAAACTCTTTGACTCGGGGGCCGCATTGGGTTTAAAAAATTTGGCCGGGGGCCGGGCTGTACAAATATACATATACACACATATATTTGTACAGCCCGGCCCCCGGCCAAATTTTTTATACCCAATGCGGCCCCCGAGTCAAAGAGTAAATATATATATACATATATATATACATATATATATATATATATATATATACTGAGTGCGATGTTGTCATGTTATCGATGGGAAAATGCATTTTTAGTAGAGATGTCCGATAATGACTTTTTTGCCGATATCCGATATTGTCCAACTCTTAATTACCGATTCCGATATCAACCGATACCGATATATACAGTCGTGGAATTAACACATTATTATGCCTAATTTTGTTGTGATGCCCCGCTGGATGCATTAAACAATGTAACAAGGTTTTCCAAAATAAATCAACTCAAGTTATGGAAAAAAATGCCAACATGGCACTGCCATATTTATTATTGAAGTCACAAAGTGCATTATTTTTTTTAACATGCCTCAAAACAGCAGCTTGGAATTTGGGACATGCTCTCCCTGAGAGAGCATGAGGAGGTTGAGGTGGGCGGGGTTGGGGGGCGGGGTTGAGGTGTGTGTGTGGTAGGGGGGGGGGGGGGTTAGGGCGTAGCGGGGGTGTATATTGTAGCGTCCCGGAAGAGTTAGTGCTGCAAGGGGTTCTGGGTATTTGTTCTGTTGTGTTTATGTTGTGTTACGGTGCGGATGTTCTCCCGAAATGTGTTTGTCATTCCTGTTTGGTGTGGGTTCACAGTGTGGCGCATATTTGTAACAGTGTTCAAGTTGTTTATACGGCCACCCTCAGTGTGACCTGTATGGCTGTTGACCAAGTATTAATTGCATTCACTTGTGTGTGTGAAAACCCGTAAATATTATGTGACTGGGCCGGCACGCTAAGGATAGTGCCTTTAAGGTTTATTGGCGCTCTGTACTTCTCCCTACGTCCGTGTACACAGCGGCGTTTTTAAAAAGTCTTACATTTTACTTTTTGAAACCGATACCGATAATTTTGAAACTGATACTGATAATTTCCGATATTACATTTTAAAGTATTTATCGGCTGATAATATCGGCAGTCCGATATTATCAGACATCTCTAATTTTTAGACAATATGATAGGAGACACCGAGAGTAACAAGGGATAGAAAATGGAATAGAAATGACAGATTTAAAAAAATTATAATCAAAAAAATACGTTTGTAAAAAATAAAAATAAAAATAATGACATTTTTAACTTGGGACTTCCCACGGGCTTTTTTCCCCAAGTTAAAAATGTCATTATTTTTATTTTTTATTTTTTACAAACGTTTTTTTAATTTTTTTATTTTTTTTTAACTTGGGACTTTCCGCGGGCCTCCTCTCTGAGCTGCCACCTTACCGTGGTAGAGGAGTTTGCGTGTCCCAATGATCCTAGGAGCTATGTTGTCCGGGGGCTTTATGCCCCCTGGTAGGGTCTCCCAAGACAAACTGGTCCTAGGTGAGGGATCAGACAAAGAGCAGCTCGAAGACTTCCATGACGAATAAAAATAAAGGACTCAGATTTCCCTCGCCCGGACGCGGGTCACCGGGGCCCCCCTCTGGAGCCAGGCCCGGAGGTGGGGCACGATGGCGAGCGCCTGGTGGCCGGGCCTGTCCCCATGGGGCCCGGCCGGGCACAGCCCGAAGAGGCAACGTGGGTCCCCCCTCCAATGGGCTCACCACCCATAGCAGGGGCCATAGAGGTCGGGTGCAGTGTGAGCTGGGCGGAAGCCGACGGCAGGGCACTTGGCGGTCCGATCCTCGGCTACAGAAGCTAGCTCTTGGGACGTGGAACGTCACCTCGCTGGGGGGGAAGGAACCTGAGCTAGTGCACGAGGTGGAGAAGTTCCGGCTAGATATAGTCGGACTCACTTCGACGCACAGCAAGGGCTCTGGAACCAGTTCTCTCGAGAGGGGCTGGACTCTCTTCCACTCTGGCGTTGCCGGCAATGAGAGGCGACGGGCTGGGGTGGCAATTCTTGTTGCCCCCCGGCTCAGAGCCTGCACGTTGGAGTTCAACCCGGTGGACGAGAGGGTAGCTTCCCTCCGCCTTCGGGTGGGGGGACGGGTCCTGACTGTGGTTTGCGCTTACGCGCCAAACCGCAGCTCAGAGTACCCACCCTTTTTGGATTCGCTCGAGGGAGTACTTGAGAGTGCTCCGCCGGGTGATTCCCTCGTTCTACTGGGGGACTTCAATGCTCATGTTGGCAGCGACAGTGAAACCTGGAGAGGCGTGATTGGGAAGAATGGCCGCCCGGATCTGAACCCGAGTGGTGTTCTGTTATTGGACTTTTGTGCCCGTCACAGATTGTCCATAATGAACACCATGTTCGAACATAAGGGTGTCCATATATGCACTTGGCACCAGGATGCCCTAGGCCGCAGTTC
Source organism: Nerophis lumbriciformis (assembly GCF_033978685.3). Lineage (NCBI taxonomy): Eukaryota > Metazoa > Chordata > Actinopteri > Syngnathiformes > Syngnathidae > Nerophis > Nerophis lumbriciformis. Next base: position 27,534,109 of record NC_084571.2, on the reverse strand, counting down.
CATGATCGACTTTGTAGTTGTGTCATCGGATTTGCGGCCTCATGTTTTGACACTCGGGTGAAGAGAGGGGCGGAGCTTTCAACCGATCACCACCTGGTGGTGAGTTGGCTGCGATGGTGGGGGAGGATGCCGGACAGACCTGGCAGGCCCAAACGCATTGTGAGGGTTTGCTGGGAACGTCTGGCAGAGTCTCCTGTCAGAGAGAGTTTCAATTTCCACCTACGGAAGAACTTTGAACATGTCACGAGGGAGGTGCTGGACATTGAGTCCGAGTGGACCATGTTCCGCGCCTCTATTGTCGAGGCAGCTGATTGGAGCTGTGGCCGCAAGGTAGTTGGTGCCTGTCGTGGCGGTAATCCTAGAAACCGTTGGTGGACACCGGCGGTGAGGGATGCCGTCAAGCTGAAGAAGGAGTCCTATCGGGTTCTTTTGGCTCATAGGACTCCTGAGGCAGCGGACAGGTACCGACAGGCCAAGCGGTGTGCAGCTTCAGCGGTTGCGGAGGCAAAAACTCGGACATGGGAGGAGTTCGGGGAAGCCATGGAAAACGACTTCCGGACGGCTTCGAAGCGATTCTGGACCACCATCCGCCGCCTCAGGAAGGGGAAGCAGTGCACTATCAACACCGTGTATGGTGAGGATGGTGTTCTGCTGACCTCGACTGCGGATGTTGTGGATCGGTGGAGGGAATACTTCGAAGACCTCCTCAATCCCACCAACACGTCTTCCTATGAGGAAACAGTGCCTGGGGAGTCTGTGGTGGGCTCTTCTATTTCTGGGGCTGAGGTTGCTGAGGTAGTTAAAAAGCTCCTCGGTGGCAAGGCCCCGGGGGTGGATGAGATCCGCCCGGAGTTCCTTAAGGCTCTGGATGCTGTGGGGCTGTCTTGGTTGACAAGACTCTGCAGCATCGCGTGGACATCGGGGGCGGTACCTCTGGATTGGCAGACCGGGGTGGTGGTTCCTCTCTTTAAGAAGGGGAACCGGAGGGTGTGTTCTAACTATCGTGGGATCACACTCCTCAGCCTTCCCGGAAAGGTCTATTCAGGTGTACTGGAGAGGAGGCTACGCCGGATAGTCGAACCTCGGATTCAGGAGGAACAGTGTGGTTTTCGTCCTGGTCGTGGAACTATGGACCAGCTCTATACTCTCGGCAGGCTCCTTGAGGGTGCATGGGAGTTTGCCCAACCAGTCTACATGTGCTTTGTGGACTTGGAGAAGGCATTCGACCGTGTCCCTCGGGAAGTCCTGTGGGGAGTGCTCAGAGAGTATGGGGTATCGGACTGTCTGATTTTGGCGGTCCGCTCCCTGTATGATCAGTGTCAGAGCTTGGTCCGCATTGCCGGCAGTAAGTCGGACACGTTTCCAGTGAGGGTTGGACTCCGCCAAGGCTGCCCTTTGTCACCGATTCTGTTCATAACTTTTATGGACAGAATTTCTAGGCGCAGTCAAGGCGTTGAGGGGATCCGGTTTGGTGGCTGCAGGATTAGGTCTCTGCTTTTTGCAGATGATGTGGTCCTGATGGCTTCATTTGGCCAGGATCTTCAGCTCTCGCTGGATCGGTTCGCAGCCGAGTGTGAAGCGACTGGGATGAGAATCAGCACCTCCAAGTCCGAGTCCATGGCTCTCGCCCGGAAAAGGGTGGAATGCCATCTTCAGGTTGGGGAGGAGACCCTGCCCCAAGTGGAGGAGTTCAAGTACCTCGGAGTCTTGTTCACGAGTGAGGGAAGAGTGGATCGTGAGATCGACAGGCGGATCGGTGCGGCATCTTCAGTAATGCGGACGCTGTATCGATCCGTTGTGGTGAAGAAGGAGCTGAGCCGGAAGGCAAAGCTCTCAATTTACCGGTCGATCTACGTTCCCATCCTCCCCTATGGTCATGAGCTTTGGGTTATGACCGAAAGGACAAGATCACGGGTACAAGCGGCCGAAATGAGTTTCCTCCGCCGGGTGGCAGGGCTCTCCCTTAGAGATAGGGTGAGAAGCTCTGTCATCCGGGGGGAGCTCAAAAGTAAAGCCGCTGCTCCTCCACATCGAGAGGAGCCAGATGAGGTGGTTCGGGCATCTGGTCAGGATGCCACCCGATCGCCTCCCTCGGGAGGTGTTTAGGGCACGTCCGACCGGTAGAAGGCCACGGGGAAGACCCAGGACACGTTGGGAAGACTATGTCTCCCGGCTGGCCTGGGAATGCCTCGGGATCCCCCGGGAGGAGCTGGACGAAGTGGCTGGGGAGAGGGAAGTCTGGGCTTCCCTGCTTAGGCTGCTGCCCCCGCGACCCGACCTCGGATAAGCGGAAGAAGGTGGATGGATGGATGGACTTCCCGCGGGCCGGATTTTGGACGTAGTTTGGGGACCCCTGCTTTAGCAGGCCATGTAAATGACATAATGGGCCACATAAAATAGTTTGGTGGGCCACATAAAATATTTTGGTGGCCCACATTAAAACGGCGTGCATAGAGAAGGGAATTAATAAGATTTTTCCGGTTCCGATTCCACTTTCAATTCTCTTTAACGATTCAGTTTCTTATCAGTTCTCTTATCGATTCCTTTTTGAAAAAAAAAAAGAACGGAAAGATGGACTAGCATCAATTTTGTTTAGTTTACAGGTAACATGACCTTACAAAGCCTACAGTGAATGCTTAGGGGGCACATACGTAGCATGGAATAAAATGTAACTTTTTAAAATATATATACAAAGAATTAAACATTCTTCTTAAGAATGTAACAAAATAAAACGTGGAAATTACACAAGAATGTAACATTTTATAACGTGTGATATTAACTCATTACATGCGAAAATAAATATGTAAAGCCTTTTTTTATTATAATGTTGATGATTATGGCTTACAGCTTATGAAAACCTTGAATTGAAAACCTCAGAAAATGTGGGGTCTCAAAACCATAAAGTCATGAACATTACAATTATAAGAAATAAAGGCTCGACATATCTCACTCGCATGTAATAACTTTTTATCACATACTTGTTTAACATTTGAAGTTGAATGGACATTTACACGGTGTTCTATTTTTTTTTTTTTAGTTTCACCTGTATAATGAAAATCACTGAGTGAAAATCAGATGGGAGAGAAACCTTTCTTTGAGTACAATTGAACATTTACATACCAAAAAAGGAGCGTTTCATGTGGCAAAAGTGTGCAAGCTTTTGACCACAAACTTAGTCGCTGCTCAGTGGCGTTTGTCTAGCGTCAGACAGGAACTGGGGTGAGTACTGCCCGCCTCTGAGTCAGTCAGAATCTGTCTCTCGCCATGCTCATCTAAATGAGAAAGCATTCATTTCAATTGAACAACTGATAGCGCTAACATGATAGATTTGTTACTACCTGTTGTATTTACACCAGATGACGTGCTAATGTTACTGCTGCCGGGATGAAATCCGAGCGGATCAAAAACGTGACATTCATTTATAATTATTGCATGCTGTGTGTTCAAATGTTTCAGCATATTGCTTGAATGTCCTGCTTTTGATAAAATAGCAGCCTAATATTACAAGTAGCGATGTTGCAATCTTTTCTTGTAAAATGTAGATAAACTTTGGAGTGTTTCCACAACCTGTGAGCCATGTTGCTGTCTGATGTCATTCCCACCCACAAGAATCGTTAAGGGAAATCTTTTGAAAAAATGGCAAGCAATTCCAAAGAAATGATATACTGGTAACAGGTTCTGAACAAGAACCGGTTTTTGATTCCCATCCCTAGGCATGCCTAATTAAAATTATAAGACAGGCCACTTTTAATTAAGTTGCGGTCCACAATACAATGATGTGGCGGAACACATTAAAACATACTTGCCAACCCTCCCGATTTGCCCCGGAGACTCCAGAATTTCAGTGCCTCTCTCGAAAATCTCCCGGGGCAACCATTCTCCCGAATTTCTCCCGATTTCCACCCGGACAACAATATTGGGGGCGTGTCTTAAAGGCACTGCCTTTAGCGTCCTCTCTCACCTGAAAAGGAGACTATTATATATGTCTCTGTTATCCATAGGTTTATCTATAACTCATAAAGTAGGCAGGCACGGAGCTATTTCTCAGCGTGTGTTTATTCCAGCCGGCAGTGCCGGCCCAAGCCTCCATGAGGCCCTAAGCAAAATTTGATTTTGGGGCCCTCTATTTCTGCCAATAATATTGATTGTTGATCATTCACACACCTACTATAAACTCATTGCGGCTCTGGCAGTGTTGTTTACATTATCCTATTGTCAGCCTGGCATGTCTTTACAAATGACATGTCATTTATAAAGATATGGGGGTGGCCCAGTTAAGAACATAAATAATACCAATGAATGAACGAATGATGTCCAGAGTGCCACATATGGTTCCTAATCTTAAAATGTAGAAAACATTCAGCTACAAGAGTGGCCTGGGGTTGAACAGTCCAAGTGATAAAGCTTTGTATTTACAGTAAAAGTGTCATCTTGTCTCATCAGTCTTGTACTTATTAGTCTTTAATTACTAGTTTACATTTTTAGTTAATTGTTCATATTTAATGTTTACTTTGTACAAAGAGAGCGCAGTCTACTGAAGTTAAATTCATCAATAGTTTTCCCCTTTGAAAGACGCAAGGCAAATTCCTTCCATTTCACCATGTTGCTACAATGATCTTCACTGTTTTCATGCTGTTTCAGCAGTGCACCTATGTTGACCCAATCCCGCTGTCCCTCGGCTGCCAGTTTTAAGGACTTTTTGGAAAATAATTTGCAGCAAAAGCAATAGACTGCATCTTTACTTCTTGAATAAGTCAGCCAGCTACGCTTGACTTTTTCCCCATTGACTAGCTGTCTGTAGGTATAATGATAATGAAAACTTCGGCCATCATGCCGTTTGGGGAATGAAAAGTTCTCCTTAATAGACAGTGGTCCTCTGATCACCTGCTCAGTCCTGTCTGAATCTGAGAGGAAAGATATGGCGTCACATTAGTGCCAAAAATCCGAGCGCATAAAAACTGTTATCGCGCGCTGATTCTCCACTTCGTGCGCGCGCGACACCCTTTTGCGCGCGCGTGGTGTCTTTTTGCGCGCGCGCGGTGCCTTTCTGCGCACGCGCAGTCTCGGTCTGTGCGCTCTCTGTGTACTCCTGGCATCTCTCCTCGCGCTGTCATGTTTCTTTCTGGCACTTTGGGGGCAGGTATGCTTAGACGGCCCCTCCTTTCTGATTGGCTCTGAGCATTTTTCATAAGACCAATCATTCTCCAGCGTAGCAACGTTGTAGCCATCTTACCTCGGACAGCTAGCCTCAATCATTACATTGATGTCAAAGCAAGTTATGGTAATTTAATTAGTACATGTACCAATTAAATTACCATAACTTGCTCGATTTTCGACCAATTTACAAACGGTTTGCCTTGTTACAAATCTTATTACATGTAGATATGACATAGGATGCTGCACCTGTTGAAATCACCTCTTTCGCTATTAAAAAAATGACTTAATTGTGCAACATAGTTGTGTAGGGTCAGTGTTAGTCAGTTCTCTGATTATTTTAAACTGTTTCAGAATACATTATTAAAAGGCTATTTTTAACATTTTAAAAACAAAATTCAAAGATTATTTCATTAATTTTATGGCTGAATCAAAAGAAATTCCATAAATTAGAAAACAAATGTTCAAGAAGAAGTGAAAACTTTGCGCCTATAACAAGCTTGATACATATTGACGATGACCCGCCCTGCTATACTTCTGATTATCTCTGAGCATTTTTCGCCTGGCCAATCAGAAAGAAGGGGCCGGCTAAGCATACCCACCCCCAAAGTGCCAAAACGAAACATGCCAGCGCACAGACCGAGACGGCACGCGCGCAAAAAGGCACCACGCGCGCGCAAAAGGGTGTCGCGCGCGCGCACGAAGTGGAGAATCAGCGCGCGATAACAGTTTTTATGCGCTCGAATTTTTGGCACTAATGTGACGCCATAGCAGGCGGCAAACATCACAGGTGCAGCAGAGGCAGCTTTACATTTAAAGAGAGGCAGGAAGAATCACTACGCCTAGATCAGCAGCAGCACTCTGTTGACCTAAAATTGTGTTTTTGTACAATAATATATCTTTGATCATTTAGAAATCATCAGTCAGACTCGTACATGCAAAAAATTAAAAATAAGAATTTTTTGTTAATTCCTTTGGGGGCCCCCTGGTGGCCGCGGGGCCCTAAGCAAGCGCTTAGTACGCTTATGCCTTGGGCCGGCTCTGCCAGCCGGCACGTTAATACACTGACACACAACATCCGGATTCCCATCATGCATTGCTTCAAAACTACGGCAAGTAGTAATGTCCAAAAACATAACGAGACGAAGCAGAAGAACGAAGATGAGACATGGCGACGACGAGTAAATGATTGGAAAAAATAATTTCAGTTCATCCAGGACAGCTCGAAGGGGAAGGGGTATGCTGCCTGCACATTTTGTAGATCAGACTTTTATGTGTGTGTATATGTGTAAATAAATGAACACTGAAATTCAAGTATTTATTTTATTTATATATATATATATATATAATGAAATAAATACATATATATATAGCTAGAATTCACTGAAAGTCAAGTATTTATTTTATATATATATATATATATATATATATATATACACATATATATATATATATATATATATATATATATATATATATATATATATATATATATATATATATATATATATATACACAATATATATATATATATATATATATATATATAAGAAATACTTGAATTTCAGTGAATTCTAGCTATAAATATACTCCTCCCCCCTTAACCCCGACCCCCGGCCCCGCTCACCTCATTCCCCCCCATATCCCAAATTCGGAGGTCTCAAGGTTGGCAAGTATACATTAGAATGATGTGGCGGGGCACATTAAAATGATGTGACTGGCCTGATTTAGCTTGCGGGCTTTAAGTTTGACACCTGTGGCATAGAGAAAGTGAATATAGAACTTCTATAAAATAATTGGGTATATAAATGACGTGGCTGATTGCATAAAATTACGTGACGAGCCACATTATAATAATGTGGTGTGGCACGTACAAGTTATGGGACGGGCCACATTAAAATGAAGACGCAGTCCACTATAAAATGACGTGGCGGGCCACAATAAAATGATGTGGCAGACAACACTAGAATGATGTGTTGGGCCCGATTTAGCCCCTGGGCCTTGAGTTTGACACCTGTGGCATAGAGAAAGTAAAAATAAAACTTCTATAAAATGATTTGGTGGGCCACATTAAGACGACGTGGCTGGCCACATAAATGATGCGGCAGACAGCATTAAATGACATGACGAACCATATTAGAATTATGTGGTGTACCACGCAAAAGTTATGGGACGGGCCACATTAAAATTAAATGGCGGTCCACAATAAAATAATGTAGCGGACCACATTTGAATGATGTGGCGGGGCACATTAAAATGTGGCGGGCCTTGAGTTTGACAACGTTGACATTGAGGAAGTGAAATCTGTAAAATGATTTGGCGTGCATAAATTATGTGGCGAACTGCATAAAATGATGCGTCATATTAGAATTATGTAGTGTACCACAAAAAAATAATAGGATGGGCCACCTTGAAATGACGCGACAGCCCACAATAAAATGATGTGGTGAGCCACACAAGAATAAAGTGGCGGGGCACATTAGAATGATGCAGCGGGCCAAAATAAAATTATGTAGCGGACCACACTAGAAATATGTAGCGGGCCAAAATAACTGATGTGGCGAGCCAGATTTGGCCCCCGAGCTTTGAGTTTGACACCTGTGGCACAGAGGAAGTGAAAATGGAACTTTTATAAAATTATTTGCTGGGCGACATTAAAGAGATGTGGTTAATCACAAAAAATGATGTGACGAATCACGATAGAATTATGTGGTGTGCCACATAATTCTAAGGGGCCACAAGAAAATTAAGTGGCAGTACACAATAAAATGATGTGGCGGACCACACTAGAATGATATGGCGGGACAGATTTGGCCTCCGGGCCTTGAGTTTGACACCTGTGCCATAGAGGAAGTGAAAATGGAACTTCTATAAAATGATTTGATAGTCCACTTTAAGACGATGTGGCTGGCCACTTAAATGACGTGGCGGACTGCGTAAAATGACATTACGAGCCATATTAGAATTATGTGGTGTACCACGTAAAAGTTATGGGATGGACCACATTAAAATGAAATGGCGGTCCACAATAAAATCATGATGCAGCGGGGCACATTAAAATGTTGTGGCGGGTCAGATTTGGCCCCCGGACTTTGAGTTTGACATCATTGACATTTAGGAAGTGAAAATGGAACCTCTATAAAATGATGTGCATACAGTGACGTGACGCGTCATATTAGAATTATGTGGTGTGCCACAAGAAAATTGTATGATGGGCCACCTCAAAATGATGCGGCAGCCCACAATAAAATTATGTGGCGGGGCACACTAGAATGATGTATCGGGCCAAAATAAAATGATGTGGCGGACCACACTAGAATGATGTAGCGAGCCAGATTTGGCCCCGGAGCCTTGAGTTTGACACCTGTGGCATAGAGGAAGTGAAAATGGAACCTCTATAAAAATGATTTGGCGCTACACAATAAAATGATGTGGTGAATCACATTCAAATTAGGTTGTGGGGCACATTAAAAAGATGTGGTTGGTCCCAAAAAGGACGTGGCGGACTGCATAAAATGATGTGACGAGTCACAATAAAATGACGTGGCGGATCACACTAGAATGATGTGGCGAGCCAGATTTGGCCCCCGAGCCTTGAGTTTGACACCTGTGGCATAGAGGAAGTGAAAATGGAACTTCTATAAAATGATTTGGCGCTACACAATAAAATGATGTGGCGGACCACATTCGAATTATGTTGTGGGGCACATTAAAGGGGAACATTATCACAATTTCAGAAGGGTTAAAACCATTAAAAATCAGTTCCCAGTGGCTTATTTTATTTTTCGAAGTTTTTTTCAAAATTTTACCCATCACGCAATATCCCTAAAAAAAAAGCTTCAAAGTGCCTGATTTTAACCATCGTTATAAACACCCGTCCATTTTCCTGTGACGTCACACAGTGATGCCAATACAAACAAACATGGCGGATAGAACAGCAAGGAATAGCGACATTAGCTCGGATTCAGACTCGGATTTCAGCGGCTTAAGCGATTCAACAGATTACGCATGTATTGAAACGGATGGTTGTAGTGTGGAGGCAGGTAGCAAAAACGAAATTGAAGAAGAAACTGAAGCTATTGAGCCATATCGGTTTGAACCGTATGCAAGCGAAACTGACGAAAACGACACAACAGCCAGCGACACGGGAAAAAGCGAGGACGAATTCGGCGATCGCCTTCTAACCAACGATTGGTATGTGTTTGTTTGGCATTAAAGGAAACTAACAACTATGAACTAGGTTTACAGCATATGGAATACATTTGGCAACAACATGCACTTTGAGAGTGCAGACAGCCCAGTTTTCATCAATTAATATATTCTGTAGACATACCCTCATCCGCTCTCTTTTCCTGAAAGCTCATCTGTCCAGTCCAGTTGGAAATGCATCTGCTTTGAGTGTCGCAGGATATCCACACATTCTTGCCATCTCTGTCGTAGCATAGCTTTCGTCGGTAAAGTGTGCGGAACAAACGTCCAATTTCTTGCCACTTTCGCATCTTTGGGCCACTGGTGCAACTTGAATCCGTCCCTGTTCATGTTGTTACACCCTCCGACAACACACCGATGAGGCATGATGTCTCCAAGGTACGGAAAACAGTCGAAAAAACGGAAAATAACAGAGCTGATTTGACTCGGTGTTTGTAATGTGTTTGAGAAACTGGCGGATTGCTTCCCGATGTGACGTCACGTTGTGACGTCATCGCTCCGAGAGCGAATAATAGAAAGGCGTTTAATTCGCCAAAATTCACCCATTTAGAGTTCGGAAATCGGCAAAAAAAATATATGGTCTTTTTTCTGCAACATCAAGGTATATATTGACGCTTACATAGGTCTGGTGATAATGTTCCCCTTTAAAAAGATGTGGCAGGCCAGATTTGGCCCCCGGGCCTTGAGTTTGACCCCAGTAAGGAAGTAAAGAGAAAGCACAAATGGAACTTCTATTGCAGAGTGGAGTGAGTCACAGGCCATTTTTGTCCATTTGTGAGGTCAGAGGTGACTGACGTTATTTCACGGTTGGACGCACACCATCCGTCCATCCATTTTCTACCGCTTGTCCCTCTCGGGGTCAGGGGGGCCTGGAGCCAATTCCAGCTGCACCCGGGCGGAAGGCGGGGTACTCCCTGGACAAGTCGAGGACGCACACTATTGTCCCAAATGTAGTAGAAATCAACACATATGATATGACACATATGACAAAAAGATAAGAAGCTTTGATTAAAATGAACTCCTGATACTTTGGTCCAAATATCATAACACGGTACGTGATACTTTGTTTTGTACAGAATAGTCTTGTGTGTGTGTGTGTGTGCGTGTGTTTTATTTCCTCTTTCTTCTGTGCTGTCCCTTGTATACGTCTCCAGGGACGCACTTGGCATCTCTCCCTACTTTTAATTCTCGCTCGGCAAACTGCTGCTGTCTGAGCACAAGCTGGCATCATACGCACACACACACACACACACGCACGGACACACACACTGTTCACCAATGCACTGGTGCATCCACCCTCCTCCCCTTCCCTCGTCATCTCCTCAAAGAAGCCATGAAAGACGGCCCACGTATTCGTCCCACGTCCGGCTCCGGCGCGACGTACACGTTAGTGTGTGTGCGTGTGTGTGTGTGTGTGTGTCATCACTGTCGTCTCAAATATGGCAGGAGAAGTCATTAAAACACACACAGCAACGAGAGGGTACAAGTGGAATTCAAAGAGACGAGCGCAAATACACACACAACGAGATGAGACGCCGAGATGCTCGTCGCCCTCCGAGGAAATGCACTACATCACAAGACACACACGCGTTGACAAGCTAAGTGACACACACACACACACACACACACACATACACACACTTTACACTACACAGCCTCCTTGCTAGTCCGAATACAAATCCAGTCAGTGTGAGAACAAACAAACACGCTCAACGAGCCCTTCAAGCATAAACACAAATCAAGGAAATAAAAAGATTGCTATTGGTTCATTTCCCTCCCTTCTCACTAAAGTGGTCCTTTCAGAATAAAACACCTGCCAGTGCACACACACACACACACACACACACACACACACACACACACACACACACACACACACACACACACAGAGACACGCGCGCCACCACTAAATACATTCACAAGGAGCCCGACTTCAAACGCAGGGGATAAATAAGTTAATGACGAGTCTGACGGGGAGAATTAATAAATAACAGGAGGAGAGCGAGGGAAGCAAACAGGAAGCAGGAAGCAGGAAGGCAGACGGCGACTTGTGGAAGGAGCCAGGCAGCCAACCGGTGTCACACACACGCACACACACACACACACTCACACACACACACACACACACACACACACACACTTCCAATCTCATTTAGCTTCAACTGACATCCATTAGCAACTGAGGATAGAAATATGAAGCCGTGTGTGTGTGTGTGTGTGTGTGTGTGTCTGTGTGTGTGTGTGTTCTTGTATTTCTACCGTTCTTGAGACATCAACAAGGAAAAGTACCTTCCATATGAGGACCGGATAACAAGTTAGGACTGAAATCATGGTGCCAATACAGAAAACCATTGCATCTAATAGAGAGCAAAATACTAGAGTCCGTGAACATTGCTCCAAAGTCAGGATTTTTTGTTGATTTAATGTGCATACAAAAGTGAACATTGACAGGTGCAAAGGCAGCAATATATGATAAAACAAAACTAAAGAAGCTAAAGAAGGACTTCCCTTTTCATCCCCGAAAAAACCCGCCAGGTGAACAGTTGATTTTACGACTACCGGTGCTGACGTAACTCGCGTCCCATATGTGGCCATAGGATGAACAAATCCACTACGGTACTAAGACTATAGTGGCCATTAACAGTTAAGTTCTACAGCTGGGTTGCCCAAAGTGCGGCACAGGGGCCATCTATGGTCCATGACTTGTTTGTCATCGGCCTTAAGCACATTACAAAAAAACAAAAAATAGAGCTCTCATTTGCACTCCTGGTGGTGAACTCTATCCAAATTAGGGTGGTCCCAAAAGGGAGGGATTTTTCAAATTGACTGTGAGTCGGTTTTAAAAGTGCTCCCCCTCTGGTCAACATATGTAATAACAAGTGTGTGTAAGAAATTGAAATGCGACCCTTTGGCCAATTTTTTTTTTTTTTTTAAATAAATAAATATGTATATAGAGACATACTGTAATAACTTGAAGTAAATAATGAAGATTAAAAACCAATTACCAACAAGAAAAAAATCATTAACTAAAACCTTACCTTTTTTATATTTGCATAGTATGTATATATTATTAATGTTGTAAATACAAATCTTTATATATCTAGAAAGGGTGGTCCTAAAGAGGTAGGCATTTTTCGGAGATCTCAAGAAGGTAACAAATACAAGAATGTGTGTGTGTGTGTGTGTGTGTGTGTGTGTGTGTGTGTGTGTGTGTGTGTGTGTGTGTGTGTGTGTGTGTGTGTGTGTGTGTGTACATGTTTCTACAAAGTGTGGGCACCTACCAATTAGGTAGGCCACTTACTACAAAAGCTACACTTTTCCCTGTTGATAATTAAAAATAAATGTATTTTCCCCCCATTTGTCACTTGTTGTTAGGTAGACTCTGTGGGACTTCGAATTAGGTTGTGATTGGCTAGAAAGAGAGCTGACAGGAAGTAAGAAGTCAGACTCCAGTAAAAAATAATGTACGATTATGAGACGGCTTGTTTATTCATGATCATTTATTCATGATCTCTCAAATGAATCCCTACTCTGTATTGCATATAAAAAGAGAGAAAGTAAGATAAACAGTGCCAGCAGCTGGACTTGTAAAGGGGAAACATAATGCTGAGTCGCTGCCGTATTAGAACAAAAAAAAATCAAGCTTGGCCGCAACGTTACAAAACAACAAATTCCAAAGTATTGAACTGCATACTTTAAGGCTTGTTTTTTTTTTTTTTATTTGTTTAAGTCTACTTTGGTGGTATTATTGTTTGCGCATCCTTGCTTTTTTTTTTTTTTTTTTACTGTATTTTAAGCGATGTTGCTCATTTTTCCTTACTACCTGAGTATAGGTGGGTTGCAATCATGTGACCTAGAGGCACATCTGGGCACTTTCGGGTTTCAGGCGATGGTCTTAGTCCCATTAGGCATTTATTTACCTGAATCAGTGCAGATTTCAACCTATTTTGAAAGGTTTAGAGCGGGGTTTAGAGCGGGGGTCGGCAAAGTGCGGCTTTCGAGCCACACGCAGCTCTTTAGCGCCGCCCTAGTGGCTCCCTGGAGCTTTTTCAAAAATGTATGAAAATGGAAAAAAAAAAAGGGAAAAAAAAAACGTTTTGTTTTAATATGGTTTCTGTAGGAGGACAAACATGACACTACCCTTCCTAATTGTTAGAAATCCCACTGTTCACATTAAACATGCTTCACTGATGAGAGTATTTGGCGCGCGCCATTTTGTCCTAATTTCGGAAGTCCTTGAACGCACCGTAGTTTGATTACGTGTACAACTTTCCTTGATGGTGCCACAGAAAGACGTGTTTTATGCCACTCCTTCTTGGTCTCTATTTGTCCATCAAACGTTTTATGCTGTGCGTGAATCCACAAAGGTGAGCTTTGTTGATGTTATTGACTTGTGTGGAGGGCTAATCAGACATATTTGGTCACTGCATGACTGCAAGCTAGTCGATGCTAACATGCTATTTATGCTAGCTGTATGTACATAATGCATCATTATGCCTTGTATTTTAGGTATATGTGAGGTAATTTTGTTTGTAGTTTTCCGTTTCCTTCAACCTGAACACACACATCTTTACCAGCGATATTACCAGCAATATCAGACATACATATTATTTTGTATTGTGAATTTTTTTTTTAAATGTTTGATCAAACGAAATAGGTATGAAAAAGACTAACCTACTTTTTGTGAAAGCATTGGGGAGCAGATAACAGCCTTCACACGGACTCTCTGTGAGTAGTGAGAACTATGTCACAAAACTAATGTCGCCAAAGAATTATCAAGCTGGCAGACCAAGGTACAAGCCAAGGCCAAGACCGAGGCAGAGAATGTCCTCTTTCGGTCAGACTGACACCCTCTCTGCGGAAAATCAAGGCCTGTCGGTACTCTAACTTAACGTTGAAGGCCTTACTCTAAGTCATCGACTGTCTGGAATGGACTTATGCTGTCTTTACAATGAAGTGGAGTGGCAGTTGTTTATGGCGACACCTACTGGTCACAATAACTACTGAAATTGAGCTCATGATGCAGTAAGTTGAATGATGCGAACACGTTTGTTACTGGATACTTTCTAATACATTTCTGCCTTAGAGATGTGTAAGTAATATGCAACTATAATTATTTGATTTAATTGACAAATGTGCTGTTTTAGACTGCGATATTCAATTAATTATTACATAAGTCTAGCTTGTGTGCTATTGTCTGCTTGTTCTGTTGTGTAGCTGCTAGCCATGATGTTTACTTTTTGTACCGTCCCGGAAGAGTTAGTACTGCAAGGGATTCTGGGTATTTGTTCTGTTGTGTTTATGTTGTGTTACGGTGCGAAAGTTCTCCCGAAATGTGTTTGTCATTCTTGTTTGGTGTGGGTTCACAGTGTGGCGCATATTTGTAACAGTGTTAAAGTTGTTTATACGGCCACCCTCAGTGTGACCTGTATGGCTATTGAACAAGTATGCCTTGCATTAATTCGTGATGAGAACACCCGGTAGATTTGACTCGGACGGCACGCACGCAAAGGAAATGCCTTTAAGGTTTATTGGCACTCTGTATGTCTCCCTACGTCCGTGTACACAGCGGCGTTTTAAAACGTCATACATTTTGCTTTTAGAAACCGATACCGATAATTTCCGATATTACATTTTAAAGCATTTATCGGCCGATAATAAGTGTATCCTAGACAGATAATTTTCATATTGCTGCATGACAATGTTTTAACCTTCTCTATTAATCAATAACATGTCAAATTCAGCATGCTAATCATTATATAATTGAGTACTCGACCACAGCATGTTATAAAATAATTTACACAATATTTCAGTCAGTACAGAAATATCTCCCCCCCTCCACCTGGCCCCATATTCCTAAACTGATGTACTATCATTTCTTGAGGTGCAAATATCACAGAATAACATTACAAAACATCTCTGACAAAGCATGATCGCAATGTAAGACATGTTTATTTTGTTAATGTCAGGGTTTCCCCTAAATTGCCAAAATACCTGTGGAGGTGTGGGCGTGGCTAAGGGGCGAGTTCGATATGACGTCATCGCATGATTTGCTATGATGCATATATTCTTTAAAAAGGGATGTGAAAATACATTTAAAACAAATCTGTTATAGTATTAACATATATATTTTTCTTACATTATATTGTTTTGTTCTATTTTTAAATTGTTGCTGCTTATTGCCCAATGTACTTTGTTGAGAATTCTTTTTTTTTTTTTTTTTAGAGAGATTTCTCCAATCTGTTTAGTCACTTTTTCTGTATTAAAAAGGACTGGCAACAAATTTAGCATCTATTTTTGGTGTTATTGGAGACTGTACTCGTGTTTAGAGACTCTGTTTAGAGTCCGTCGCGCCACGTCTGTGACGAAAAGCTAGCCGCAGACGTCATAGGCTTTCTCTCATTAAAAGCCGCCAGTGTCGCTCTTAAATTGTGAAGATTGCTGTCCGGGGGAATATCTCGGATATATCAAAGTACGCCCACAGCGCGGACATGCTGCCTCCGCTCCAGACAACCCCTTGCGTATGGCTGGTGTTAATGTGTATAGTGTGTTATGATGGTCATTTTTCCCATGGTATTTGAACACACCATGTCGAATGACCAAGTGTTGTGTGTCTTGATGGAATCGGGCCCGCTGTTGGCATAAAATTGGCCATAAAAGCTAAAAAGAGTGTCAGACTTTGTTTTCTCCTGGACGCTACAATACATTATGTTATTGTATTTTATTATACATTAAGGAGAAACCTAAACGTAGTTAAACCGGATGTATAGTGTAGCGCTTTTATTTTGAAGACGGAAAAGTGTGTGATTGGTTTAAAAAAGTGCCTTGACATGTTTTGATGTCGGATCGACTGTTTGCAATAAAAAAAAAAAGTCTCCTTCGACATCCTGCTGATCGTCTTTCATTTCTGTTGAGCTTTTACGTCATCTTTCTTACTAAATCAGTCACAGTAACAATTTAAATGTTATGTCATCACTGCACCTTAACCGTAATCTGAACACGGAAGTGAAGCACCACCCACCTCTAAGACGACGCGCGCAGCAGGCGTTTGCTACAGGGATGTTGTCTCTTCTCACGGCAAAAAATAGTCCTTTCTTGTCGGGAGAACAACTTGCCATGGCTTTGAACCTGATATCTCCATAATGTGCCCTTTTCTTTATCCATTTCTGCTCACTTGTGGGCTCATCAGTAGCAAGTGAACTGCAGCCAAGTTAATCGCCCGTTAAAAAAATGAGTGCCGTTATTGAAATTTATAGTTAACGCGTTATTATCGCAATATCTTTGACAGCCCTAAATGTATTTTTTATGCTCTTTTTTTTGCTCACCTTTATCTCAGGGATAATTATGCAAATTGGACGATGACTTCATGTGCTCCTTTCCTTCACTAGATTTTGTAATATAACTCTTACATACATTACTTTTCTTGTCTGATGTGTAATCTTTGTGTCTCTGCAAATTATTCAATTAAAAACTATAATTATATAGCAGGGGTGTCCAAACTTTTTCCACTGAGGGCTGCACACTGAAAAAATTAAGTATGCAGGGGCCTTTTGAATTTAAATGTTTTCATTTTTCATAACCAATACAATATACATATGTTTTCTTTTTAACCTTTAGGGCTCCAGTTTGGTCACGGGGACCCGAAAATCTCATAAAAATGTTCAAATTAAACCATATATATATTTTTGCCCAGGCTTAAATCTCTAGATCAACTTCCGATCTATCTGTCGATATTTAAGTCAATTCAATAACCGCACCCACTTGGTGTCCATTGCAGCCGGTCACCCAGGAGGAGGGTCCCCACATCCGCGGACCCTTCCCAAAGTTTCTTCTTTTTCCCAATTTGGGCTTTCGGAGTTTTGCCTTGCCTGAAAGTGGGTTCAGATCATAGGGTGTCATTGTGGTTGGAGAAGCCCTTCGAAACATTTGTGATTAAGGGTTATACAAATATACTGTGATTGATTTATGTTTCATGCCCTTTTTTGTTCAACAAAACCCTGCTTTTTATGGTGAAAACACAAAATATGCAATATCCCCCCCAGAAAAAAATTCCAAGTGGAATATTTGATATGAAGTAAATGGAGCCTTAAATAGGTCAATAATTCAAAACAACATTGATTTTGATTTATTATACATTTTGTAACAATGACTTTAAAAAAAAATCCCATTAAAATTCTCAGGGCTCCAAAAGGACCTCATTCATTAAAGTGTTAAAAATAAGTCTGACTTTTTTCTTCTTTTTTTTCAACATTTAGGTCAACTTCTGATCTATCCGTCGGTTGTACGTTTTTATTTGTATTTATTTATTTATTTTTGCTTGTTTGTGTGTTTTATGCCGTTTTTATCACAGATAACTTGTTTTTTTATGGAAAATAGACAAAAATATGCAATATTTTGGTGTGGAATATTTGATGTGAAAGAATTGGAGCCTTCAATAGGTCGATAATTCATAACAACACTGATTTTGATTCATTAGTTTTTTTTTGTTTGTTTTTTAAAACAGCCTGCAAGCAACTTTTTCTCATTACCTTTTACATGAATGCTATTGTATTCTATTTTTGTATGCTTTTTCTGTAATAGTATATTTAGAATGTTAGATGTGGCCCCCGGGTCGCACTTTGGACACCCCTGCTCTATAGCATAGAAAGTATATTCCATATGTTAGAAGCATATTCATCAATATTCTTGTTTTTTTTCCTATGGGTTGCAGGTGCGGAGCGCTCGGCCTGCATGACGCAACCGGAGGCCGAGCAACTTTTCCCCCCCTACTGGAGAAGGGCGTGAGTGTGAACACAAGTATGCAAATGAAACGGTTATTATTGCATTGCTCATCAAGCGGCGCGGCGAGCGGACATTAATAGGCTGATGAATATGCATGCAAATTTGTTAATTAAGTTAATTATTCTGCCGCAAAATGCATTCGTCTTCCAAGGACATCTTCCCCGGGATTCCAACCTGCTCCGCTCATTAGTCATGTGATATTTTACACCGGGCGCCGGCGCGAGAGGAGGCGGTGGGAGTGGCCACGCTGGGGGTCGCCGTGTGCACAATATAAGGTCGCCTTGGCTTTGAAGGCACCTCAAGAAGAGCAGAGAGAGCCCCTGGAAGGCGCGTAATGGCCTTCTAATGACGCCCGGGCATTCATCAGCTCCTCAAACGCGATGGGTCGCTGGAAAAGACAAAAGCGCGGCGTTCGGTTACAGTCAGACGTGCGCCCGCCTCCGTGCCAGACGCTCACACCGTCCCTTTCCTCGCCGCTAATTCCCCCTCTTTGCTGCTTTTGCTCTAATTGCTTATTAAAACCCTCTTAAATGAACTTTTTGTGCCAACTTTCCAACACATTAATTAATTGTTGTAGCCAATTAAGTGTCGCAGCGCAAATGAGCTTCAGCACAAATGGTCCTGCAGGGCCCGTCGACCCTCCCAACACACACCCACACACACACAAACACACACACCAGCATCAGCCTCATGCTCCTCTTCTTTTACCTCGACTTTCCCAGGTCTGCCTTTAAGGAGGCCACGTCCACACAGGAAGTACGAATAGAAGACGGGGAAAAGGCTCTTCAGAGATCTGAAAGATGATCAATAGGTTACCCTCAAAATTCCAACTACTGCAAAGAGGACATTTTACAACTTTCAATAATAACTTGGAGTGCATGAGAAAGGAGAAAGAAGAACTTAACTCTTTTGGACGGTCATTGTGTAACAAGTATTTAAGCTTAACACAGCAGCAACAGAACGTATCACAATTGCACAAAACCGCACGCACAAGAATCACTCTACTTACCACTGTAATTACCGGACTACAATACTCTTCATTCAATGACTGTAAATAATGTAAAAACAAGAGTATAAAGAAGTCATACTGTTCCATTACCTTTGGAACAGTTACTGTCACTACTCAACTGCCAAAGAACTGTAGACACCTTAAAGGGGAACATTATCACCAGACCTATGTAAGCGTCAATATATACCTTGATGTTGCAGAAAAAAGACCATATATTTTTTCAACCGATTTCCGAACTCTGAATGGGTGAATTTTGGCGAATTAAACGCCTTTCTAATATTCGCTCTCGGAGCAATGACGTCACAACGTGGCGTCACATCGGGAAGCAATCCGCCATTTTCTCAAACACCGAGTCAAATCAGCTCTGTTATTTTCCGTTTTTTCGACTGTTTTCCGTACCTTGGAGACATTGTGCCTCGTCGGTGTGTTGTCGGAGGGTGTAACAACACGAACAGGGATGGATTCAAGTTGCACCAGTGGCCCAAAGATGCAAAAGTGGCAAGAAATTGGACGTTTGTTCCGCACACTTTACCGACGAAAGCTATGCTACGACAGAGATGGCAAGAATGTGTGGATATCCTGCGACACTCAAAGCAGATGCATTTCCAACGATAAAGTCAAAGAAATCTGCCGCCAGACCCCCATTGGATCTGCCGGAGTGTGTGAGCAATTCAGGGACAAAGGACCTCGATAGCACGGCAAGCAATGGCGGCAGTTTGTTCCCGCAGACAAGCGAGCCAAACCCCCTGGATGTCTTGGCTCACACCGTCCCTTAAACTGGACAGATCGGCTTTCAGGAAAAGAGCGCGGATGAGGGTATGTCTACAGAATATATTAATTGATGAAAATTGGGCTGTCTGCACTCTCAAAGTGCATGTTGTTGCCAAATGTATTCCATATGCTGTAAACCTAGTTCATAGTTGTTAGTTTCCTTTAATGCCAAACAAACACATACCAATCGTTGGTTAGAAGGCGATCGCCGAATTCGTCCTCGCTTTCTCCCGTGTCGCTGGCTGTCGTGTCGTTTTCGTCGGTTTTGCTTGCATACGGTTCAAACCGATATGGCTCAATAGCTTCAGTTTCTTCTTCAATTTCGTTTTCGCTACCTGCCTCCACACTACAACCATCCGTTTCAATACATTCGTAATCTGTTGAATCGCTTAAGCCGCTGAAATCCGAGTCTGAATCCGAGCTAATGTCGCTATAGCTTGCTGTTCTTTCCGCCATGTTTGTTTGTGTTGGCTTCACTATGTGACGTCACAGGAAAATGGACGGGTGTTTATAACGATGGTTAAAATCAGGCACTTTGAAGCTTTTTTTAGGGGTATTGCGTGATGGGTACTGGGAACTGATTTTTAATGGTTTTAACCATTCTGAAATTGTGATAATGTTCCCCTTTAATATTTGTTGCTTCCTATACTGTATATACTGTTATACTATTTGATATTGCACTGGTACTGTATTTGACTAATGTACTTCTACTTGTACTGATACTTCTACCATAACTACTGTAACTTATTGTGCAACTTATTGTCTTGTAATTAATGTACATCAGAGCTATTCAAATTTTTGCATTTTCACTGTAGTGTACTCTGCATGTGACGAATAAACTTTGAACTTTGAACCAAATGTTGTAAGGAGCAACCTGATGAGTCAGCATTATTAGTGGGGGTGGGGGAAATATTAGATTTTTAGATGCATCGCAATTCGAACATGGACGATTATAGAATCAATTAGTCAACGTCAATAATTGATAATCTTTAATAATATTTATTGTAAATAAAGTAATGCAGAAAGTTCTAAAATTTGGCTGACTGCAGCGAGCCACCTCACCGAGAGATCCGACCAGCTCCTTTATCATAGGGCACTTATGTTCCAGTTTTGCACACGTTTCCATGTGATGGGAATTAATTTAACTGTTTCTTATTACAAATGCACTGTTTTTAAAAGTTGCAAGTGATAAACGCTTATTTAGTGAAATGAAAAAATATATGT
Source organism: Nerophis lumbriciformis (assembly GCF_033978685.3). Lineage (NCBI taxonomy): Eukaryota > Metazoa > Chordata > Actinopteri > Syngnathiformes > Syngnathidae > Nerophis > Nerophis lumbriciformis. Next base: position 27,512,961 of record NC_084571.2, on the reverse strand, counting down.
AAAACTGCATTAATATACATAAATTAACGATTTTAATTGAATCGTAGCTCCTGATTCGTAATCGAATCGTGAGGTGCCCAAAGATTCCCAGCTCTAATTATTAGCGCTGATGAGTTCATCGTAAATGGAAAAGTGTAACAAGCAAAACTTCCAACAGCAACATTTTAAAGGTAGATCATAAGGATGTGGCCCTCCATCGTCCACCGATCAACATCGGCCGATTTTTGTGAAAAAGTATGTGATACTGTATTTATTTATAGTCCCAGCACTGACAAGCGGCGAGCAGCTAATTATGTATCTTTATACATATACATAATATGTAAATATTACATATATGTTATATTTTATATTGCTACTATGGTACATTTTTAGTCTACTTTATACCTCCATTATAATTTCCATCCTTTGTAACTGAGCTACTGTGTGGAACAATTTCCCTTGTGGATCAATAAAGTTTGTCTAAGTCTAAGTCTATACACAGTGTCCTAAGCTAATAATAATCACCTCAGTTACAGCAAATAAATGTATTTTCTTAGTTTCTTAAGGATCATTATCAAGTATCACTGGAGGACGAGGCTAAACATGTTACATACAGAGAGTGAGCGAGGACACGTGTGCTAAGAGCTGAGCTAACCATTAAAACAACACCAATAAATAAGTGCTTAGTAAAGTTTAAAAAATGCAGATGGAAGTGTGGTACTGCAGAAAGTAAGCATATATTACTAGGAAATGAACAAGTAGATTAATAAGAGTCTAGAACACTGGTGTCAAATTTAAGGCCCAGGGCTATATCTGGCCTGCCACATCATTTTATGTGGCCCACGAAATTAGTAAGCGTCTTTTCTTATTAAATGTAGTCAGAGGTGGGTAGTAACACATTTACTCCGTTACATCTACTTGAGTAACTTTTGGGATAAATTGTACTTCTAAGAGTAGTTTTAATGCAACATACTTTTACTTTTACTTGAGTATATTTATAGAGAAGAAACGCTACTTTTACTCCGCTCCATTTATCTACATTCAGCTCGCGACTCGCTACTGATTTTTATCGGTATGTTAATGCACACTTTGTTTGTTTTGGTTTGTCAGACAGTAGAATCTATCGCATGCCTGCGTTTCACCAATCAAATACAGTCACTGGTGACGTTGGACTCCGTTTCACCAATCAAACAGAGCCAGACGGTCACATGATTGCTTAAGCTTACATGAACTCAACGTCAAATTCGAGGAAGCACATCGCGGTAAGTGACGCTAGTAGATATTTTGGTTGTCACCGTAGGCTGATGTTAGCTTCCCTGCTATGAATCACTGTCAAATGTACATCGTGTGGGGACATTTATTAACGCACTGCAGCCTCACAGACACACTCACACGCACAGTCGCACACACGCACACGCATGCATACAAATACCAGTCAGAAGTGTACAGTGTGTTCCCACTGGTGCAGTCCACACCTATCAGTTTATGGTTTGCGTAAAGGCTAACTTGTTATTTTCCTTTGTAATCTCTGCCTACTGAGCCTATGGTGCTGTTAAGTTATTGTGGCTCAATTTGCCTTAATTTTTTTTATGTTAATGTATTATTATTTAATATATATTATTGTTTTAGTTGCTTAAGAGATATTCCTGGCTCTGAATTTGCTCATTGCTATTTTTATGTTTTTGTGCATTATTTGTTGCCGTCATCATAAAACGAACAGGTTACTCATCAGTTACTCAGTACTTGAGTAGTTTTTTCACAACATACTTTTTACTTTTACTCAAGTAAATATTTGGGTGACTACTCCTTACTTTTACATGAGTAATAAATCTCTAAAGTAACAGTACTCTTACTTGAGTACAATTTCTGGCTACTCTACACACCTCTGAATGTAGTCAACTTTCCATTTTGACAGAAAAAAATATAATACAAGCGGCCCTCTGAGGGGGGCAGCCATAACTGCGATGTGGTCCTCAATGAAAACAAGTTTGACACCCCGATCTAGTGAGAGGATAAAATAACAACTGTTGGTGTGTCATGATAGTCACAGTCAGTACATGGCAAGTAAGATAGATAGATAGATAGATAGAGGAAGGTAGATCCATCTATAAATCGGTAGTGTTGATACCAAGGGTAGGATCAGCGTATGATCCATACTAGAGTGATTAGGTCAAGTGAATAACAGGGTGGTCAACCAAGCCAAGATGGCTGTTGTGCAACAAGCATCGCGCAAACTCTCTGAGTACGCAAGGGGCCCAGATCTTCCTGCAAAAAGCAGATACTAGCAAAACATTCAAATCTGCAACGGAATAGATCGCTATACTTTATCAAAAAAAGATTTGTCAAGTGATATTAAGGATTATACGTCGGTCGCGTTACCAGACATATCAAACTATCTTGTGCTCCGACGTCATTCTACACGACAAAACAGATAACAACTTGGAAAAGCATGGAGGTTTACAACTTCCTTGTGTGTGGCTGGGTCAAGGACATTGGTATCAATACTCTCCCGGATAAATATGCATGGTTTTTACTCGGGAAAGGTTGCATTCCATGATTTAACTTTGCGTCTTGTGTCCATGTAAACAAACTAGCACCCAATAGTTCGACACCTGTGATTGCATATCCATTTAACAAACTAACAATTACTGATAATCCCCATATTTGATTTTTGTCCTGTTATCATATGTACTCTGATACATTGTGTACAAAATAAACAAGAGGGGAGAGGTAGATGTACCTTTCCTGAAAAAGTATCATTGACTCTGACTTTTTGGTTTCTGTTTGTTAAAAATAAAATACAAATAATATCAAGATAATACTTCAATGGGAAATACTAAACCAGTAAAGTATATTAAAAATATATCAAACCTTTAGCTAAGCGGTCACTGTAAATGTGTGCGTTCTTCGACTACGCTCCCTTGGACTGGAGTGTGTGCCACTTTTGTCGTCGTCTTTCGTAAAATCTTGCACTCTCCCGCCCTTCGTGATTACCTTTCGAGTAAATCTGAAGAAGTGTTTATCCTTTTTGCGGTTTCAACGGTTCGTACAGCCGAAAACAACGCAAGCATTGGGTATTTTTCTTCAAGAAAGGCTAAATGGCGCCTTGTACGTCATTATCAATCAATCAATCAATGTTTAATTATATAGTCCTAAATCACGAGTGTCTCAAAGGGCTGCACAAGCTACAACAACATCCTCGGCTCAGATCCCACATCAGGGCAAGAAAAAACTCAACCCAATGGGATGACAATGAGAAACCTTGGAGGGGACCGCAGATGTGGAGACCCCAACCCCCGGGTGACCAGTGCAATGGACGTCGAGTGGATCTAGCATAAAATCCAAGCAATAATTCAAAACAAAAAACAAAGGAGCAATCGAAAGTAGTTTTGCTTTTTGTTTAGTTATTGTGTACTAAGGATGTAACAAAATAAAAAATTCATATCACGGTTATTTTGACTAAATTATCACTGTTATCATTATTATCGTAGTATTGTTAAATGTGCTCAAAAAGTACTTCACCACACACTGGATATCTTTTGACCAACTAAAATACATAGACATCGTTAGAAAACCCACAGTTTTGCATGTTTTGTGTTTCTTATGCTTCACTGATAGTGTTTTAGTGTTAGTATTTTATCTGTTTTAATGGCAAACATTTTATCGTTTTATATATTGTCTTGTACTGTAGCACTTTAAGATGTATTTAAATGAAATGTGTGTCACAAATAAAATCTATTATTATCATTTATTATTTCTGGCGGGCATTGTGGCGTGCTACTATGTTAAGCAGTCTTTGAACGCGCCGTAAAAAACACCCCAGTCTCATACTCTCCTCAGAGTATAAACGATCACTCTGTTCTAAGAGAGCACCGCTTCTAGGTTCAATTTATATCAGTTTAGATTAGGGTATGTCCTTTCTTAATGGGGAAGGTCATTAATGTCTCTTGTTTTCATGACAGCATTTAAGCTAGCGAGCTGTAACCACTTAGTCTGTGAGTTTATCAAGGTACAGTTATTAATCAGGGCTTTTCGATCATTTCAATTTAAAATGAATATACTAACCGTCTTGAGATTACCGCAGTTATCGTTAGTACCGTTTATCGTTCCATCCCTTTTGTGTACTATTGACTTTGTTTTACTGAAACAATTATATGTACCGTATTTTTCGGACTATAAGTCGCAGTTTTTTTCATAGTTTGGCGACTTATACTCAGGAGCGACTTATGTGTGAAATTATTAACACATTACCGTAAAATATCAAATAATATTATTTAGCTCATTCACGTAAGAGACTAGACGTATAAGATTTCATGGGATTTAGCGATTAGGTGTGACAGATTGTTTGGTAAACGTATAGCATGTTCTATATGTTATAGTTATTTGAATGACTCTTACCATAATATGTTACGTTAACATACCAGGCACGTTCTCAGTTGGTTATTTATGCCTCATATAACGTACACTTATTCAGCCTGTTGTTCACTATTCTTTATTTATTTTAAATTGCCTTTCAAATGTCTATTCTTGGTGTTGGGTTTTATCAAATAAATTTCACCAAAAAATGCGACTTATACTCCAGTGCGACATATATATGTTTTTTCCCCTCTTTATTATGCATTTTCGGCCGGTGCTACTTATACTCCGAAAAATATGGTAATAAAGGAGAATAAGGAATTTGTTAACATATTGTGTTCATGTTGTTAAAGTGTCAATAACACACGTGATCAGTATTGGTATCAGCCAATCTCACTCATGGTTGATAGCTAGTGCTATCTTGTGGCGTTAATAAACAAATTATACCAGGAGGTTGCCCACAGCCACAGCTGTTAATAACAAAGCTTTAATTGGGAGACCCCTTGCAGTGTTTCACTTTTGCAACTGATCGGACTCGTGCGAAGACTGAGAATTATAGAATAATAGTCGTCGTTTCCTGAGCCTGTGTCATCAGCGCACATCTGCGCCTCCTAAAAACTCTCAAGAGTGGCCTCGCTGTCACGGTGTGACGGCTAAAAAATATTTTTTTGAAGTAAAAAAAAAAGAAGAAAAAAAAAAGTAACGAGCGTGCGCGCGCGACAGAAGCTTCCCTCGCCAAAACTATAAAGTGCGACGCAGTAATGGCGCCTATAAAAACGCTGTGACTTGATGCAGTAAAAAACTATATTTCACTGCTGGGAACAACCGCAGACGTTTTTAGGAGGGTACGGCACGTCAATAAAGTGTCTGCGTTTGAACATAATCACGGACGGACAGACAGATGGATGGACAGCTCAGCGGAAGGACAGAATAAGACAAACCTAAGGGGTCGTGAAATGGACGGACATATTATTGGATGGATGCATCCCTTTGAGACGTTTGTGATTAAGGGCTATATAAGTAAACTTTGATTGATTGATTGATGGATGGACTGACGGACTAATGGACATATTGATGGATAGATGTCTCAAAGGGTAGGCGGACAGACCGAGGATGGACGGCCGGACTGATAAATAAGACAAATCAAGATTTAAAAGACACTCAAGATCAAGCATTAGTCAACTTGTCTCCTACAACAGGGTTCCCCCAACCTTTTTTCCACCAGGGACCGGTTTAATGTATGCATCATTTTCACGGACCGGCTTTCTACGTGTGGCAGATAAAAACAGCAAAAAAATGTGCCTTTGGCTACAATCTGGCGCATTAAAATTTTGTATGTCCATTAATGTGCATTGTCCCTTGTACTATAACAAAGGATATACATATACATATAGATATACATATACTGTACATATACATATACATATGCAGTACAGGCCAAAAGTTTGGACACACCTTCTCATTCAATGTGTTTTCTTTTTTTTCATGACTGTTAACATTGTAGATTGTCACATCGAAACTATGAATGAACACATGTGGAGTTATGTACTTAACAAAAAAAGGTGAAATAACTGAAAACATGTTTTATATTCTGAGATAGGCTCCAGCACCCCACCCCCGCGACCCCGAAAGGGACAAGCGGTAGAAAATGAATGGATGGATGTTTTATGTTCGATTTTCTGCAAAATAGCCATCCTTTGCTCTGATTACTGCTTTGCACACTCATGGCATTCTTTCCATGAGCATCAAGAGGTAGTCATCTGAAATGGTTCTCACTTCACAGGTGTGCCTTATCAGGGTTGATGAGTGGAATTTCTTGCTTTATCAATGGGGTTGGCACCATCAGTTGTGTTGTGAATGAGAAGGTGAGTCCAAATTTTTGGCCTGTACTGTACATATACATATATATACCGTATTTTTCGGACTATAAGTCGTAGTTTTTTTCATAGTTTGGCCGGGGGTGCGACTTATACTCAGGAGCGACTTATATGTAAAATTATTAACACATTACCGTAAAATATCAAATAATATTATTTAGCTTATTCACGTAAGAGACTAGACGTATAAGATTTCATGGGATTTAGCGATTAGGAGTGACAGATTGTTTGGTAAACGTATAGCATGTTCTATATGTTATAGTTATTTGAATGACTCTTACCATAATATGTTACGTTAACATACCAGGCACGTTCTCAGTTGGTTATTTATGCCTCATATAACGTACACTTATTCAGCCTATTTTTTATTTATTTTAAATTGCCTTTCAAATGTCTATTCTTGGTGTTGGGTTTTATCAAATAAATTTCCCCAAAAAATGCGACTTATACTCCAGTGCGACTTATATATGTTTTTTTCCTTCTTTATTATGCATTTTTGGCCGGTGCGACTTATACTCCGGAGCGACTTATAGTCCGAAAAATAGGTAGATATATATATATCGCATCGGTTGGGGGACATCTCTGCGCTGCTGACCCTTCTCCACTCAGGATGGTTTCCTGCTGGCCCCACTATGGACTGGACTCTCACTATTTTGTTGGATCCACTGTGGACTGGATTTTCGCTGATATGTTGGATCCACTATGGACTGGACTTTCACAATATTATGTCAGACCCACTCGACGTCCATTGCTTTCGTTCACCCCTAGAGGGGGGGGGGGTTACCCACATATGCGGTCCTCTCCAAGATTTCTCATAGTCATTTACATCGACGTCCCACTGGGGTGAGTTTTTCATTGCTCTTATGTGGGCTCTGTGCCAAGGATGTCGTTGTGGCTTGTGCAGCCCTTTGAGACACTTGTGATTTAGGGCTATATAAATAAACATTGATTGATTTATATATATATATATATATATATATATATATATATATATATATATATATATATATATATATATATATATATATATATATATATATATATATATATATATATACAGGTAAAAGCCAGTAAATTAGAATATTTTGAAAAACTTGATTTATTTCAGTAATTGCATTCAAAAGGTGTAACTTGTACATTATATTTATTCATTGCACACAGACTGATGCATTCAAATGTTTATTTCATTTAATTTTGATGATTTGAAGTGGCAACAAATGAAAATCCAAAATTCCGTGTGTCACAAAATTAGAATATTACTTAAGGCTAATACAAAAAAGGGATTTTTAGAAATGTTGCCCAACTGAAAAGTATGAAAATGAAAAATATGAGCATATACAATACTCAATACTTGGTTGGAGCTCCTTTTGCCTCAATTACTGCGTTAATGCGGCGTGGCATGGAGTCGATGAGTTTCTGGCACTGCTCAGGTGTTATGAGAGCCCAGGTTGCTCTGATAGTGGCCTTCAACTCTTCTGCGTTTTTGGGTCTGGCATTCTGCATCTTCCTTTTCACAATACCCCACAGATTTTCTATGGGGCTAAGGTCAGGGGAGTTGGCGGGCCAATTTAGAACAGAAATACCATGGTCCGTAAACCAGGCACGGGTAGATTTTGCGCTGTGTGCAGGCGCCAAGTCCTGTTGGAACTTGAAATCTCCATCTCCATAGAGCAGGTCAGCAGCAGGAAGCATGAAGTGCTCTAAAACTTGCTGGTAGACGGCTGCGTTGACCCTGGATCTCAGGAAACAGAGTGGACCGACACCAGCAGATGACATGGCACCTCAAACCATCACCCAACCATGCAAATTTTGCATTTCCTTTGGAAATCGAGGTCCCAGAGTCTGGAGGAAGACAGGAGAGGCACAGGATCCACGTTGCCTGAAGTCTAGTGTAAAGTTTCCACCATCAGTGATGGTTTGGGGTGCCATGTCATCTGCTGGTGTCGGTCCACTCTGTTTCCTGAGATCCAGGGTCAACGCAGCCGTCTACCAGCAAGTTTTAGAGCACTTCATGCTTCCTGCTGCTGACCTGCTCTATGGAGATGGAGATTTCAAGTTCCAACAGGACTTGGCGCCTGCACACAGCGCAAAATCTACCCGTGCCTGGTTTACGGACCATGGTATTTCTGTTCTAAATTGGCCCGCCAACTCCCCTGACCTTAGCCCCATAGAAAATCTGTGGGGTATTGTGAAAAGGAAGATGCAGAATGCCAGACCCAAAAACGCAGAAGAGTTGAAGGCCACTATCAGAGCAACCTGGGCTCTCATAACACCTGAGCAGTGCCAGAAACTCATCGACTCCATGCCACGCCGCATTAACGCAGTAATTGAGGCAATAGGAGCTCCAACCAAGTATTGAGTATTGCACATGCTCATATTTTTCATTTTCATACTTTTCAGTTGGCCAACATTTCTAAAAATCCCTTTTTTGTATTAGCCTTAAGTAATATTCTAATTTTGTGACACACGGAATTTTGGATTTTCATTTGTTGCCACTTCAAATCATCAAAATTAAATGAAATAAACATTTGAATGCATCAGTCTGTGTGCAATGAATAAATATAATGTACAAGTTACACCTTTTGAATGCAATTACTGAAATAAATCAAGTTTTTCAAAATATTCTAATTTACTGGCTTTTACCTGTATATATATATATATATATATATATATATATATACATCTATAAACAAGCTTATTGGTGTGTTTAGTGGGACAGGCGAAAGTTAAGTCGGAGAAAATGCGGTAGTTTATGAATTAATTATTGTTTCTGTGCGGCCCGGTAGCAAATGTGTCACGTACCGGTACCAGTGGTTGGGAACCACTGTCCTACAACACGTCTTTTTCCTCTCCTATTTTTCTAGCAGCTTCTGAGAGTCGGTTGCCAAATGAAAATGTCCTCTCTAGCAAACAGTCCATTGTGTCCTGTGGCACCGTGAGGAATGACCAACATGAGTAGCGGCAAGCACATTGTCCTTTTTACTGCTGACTCATTAGCTTGCCTTCGTTTAGTGTCGGCGTTGGGACGTATTGAAGCAATCAGCTAAGGTGCGGGACATGTTGGGCCTCACATAAAAGCCAACAAAACTGGACAATCACTGCTGTTGTTCAATCAGTGTCACAGCGCTCAAAATGGAGGCTGCGTTCCATTACCGTGTCGTCTGCGGAATGGCGACAACATGCTCCAGACTGGCAGCGTGGCACATTTATGGGCATTTCCCCCTTCATGAGATGCCATGCTGATTGATGGCGCAGCCTGGCACACCTCCCGCTCCTCGCCCTCCTGATTTATTCGTCTCGTCTCTGTGACTTGGCAGTGGTGTTGCCCGCTCCTGCCGTGGAAGCTCCCTGCGGGCACATTCACTATTATTTGGAGTCCCGGTGGGCGAAGGCATCAGACGGAAACATACACGGAGTCATGCACGCGTACACAGCTGCACACACACGCGCTGTCTGGTGCCACACACACACACACACACACACGCGCGCGCGCGTGCGCACACGCACGGTGAGTGGGCCTGTGCTGCTGCAGGGCAGGTGAGCCACTGAATGAATGCATCTTTCACCCAGAGGTCTCAGCTGCACACTTGGGCCAAGAGGGCTAAGCGTCTCTGTGAAGGCTGCCAAGCGGGGAGCTGGTCCAGCGTGCGCGTGAGGCCGATCCCATTTGTGCACACAAACACACACATGTGCAATTGCTAGCAGGCTTGCCAATGTGCAGTTTATGATCCCTGTCTTCCTGTCAGCAGCTGCATGAAGAGATCAAACCCGGGATACAATTCATATGCATCACCACTTAATGCCTAAATTAGGGATGTCCGATAATGGCTTTTTGCCGATATCCGATATTCCGATATTGTCCAACTCTTTAATTACCGATACCGATATATACAGTCGTGGAATTAACACATTATTATCCCTAATTTGGACAACCAGGTATGGTGAAGATAAGGTCCTTTTTTTTTTTTTTTATAAAATAAAATAAGATAAATAAATTAAAAACATTTTCTTGAATAAAAAATAAAGTAAAACAATATAAAAACAGTTACATAGAAACTAGTAATTAATAAAAATGAGTAAAATTTACTGTTAAAGGTTAGTACTATTAGTAGACCAGCGGCACGCACAATCATGTGTGCTTACGGACTGTATCCCTTTCAGACTGTATTGATATATATTGATATATAATGTAGGAACCAGAATATTAATAACAGAAAGAAACAACCTTTTTGTGTGAATGAGTGTGAATGGGGGAGGGAGTTTTTTTGGGTTGGTGCACTAATTGTAAGTGTATCTTGTGTTTATGTTGATTTAATAAAAAATAAAAGAATAAAAAAATTAAAATTAAAAAAAACGATACCGATAATTTCCGATATTACATTTTAAAGCATTTATCGGCCGATAATATCGGCAGTCCGATATTATCGAACATCTATAGCCTAAATAATACAATTCATGTACTTTTACCAAAGTTCCAGCCATATATAACATGTTAAGAAGTAAAAGATTCAAATAATTGCCATTTCAGGTGAATTGCCATCCATCCATCCATCCATCCATCCATCCATCCATCTTCTTCCGCTTATTCGAGGTCGGGTCGCGGGGGCAGCAGCCTAAGCAGGGAAGCCCAGACTTTCCTCTCCCCAGCCACTTCGTCCAGCTCTTCTCGGGGCGTTCCCAGGCCAGCCGGGGGACATAGTCTTCCCAACGTGTCCTGGGTCTTCCCCGTGGCCTCCTTAGGGAGGCGTTCGGGTGGCATCCTGACCAGATGCCCGAACCACCTCATCTGGCTCCTCTCAATGTGGAGGAGCAGTGGCTTTACTATGAGCTCCCCCCGGATGACAGAGCTTCTCACCCTATCTCTAAGGGAGACACCCCGCCACCCGGCGGAGGAAACTCATTTCGGCCGCTTGTACCCGTGATCTTGTCCTTTCGGTCATAACCCAAAGCTCATGACCATAGGTGAGGATGGGAATGTAGATCGACCGGTAAATTGAGAGCTTTGCCTTCCGGCTCAGCTCCTTCTTCACCACAACGGATCGATACAGCGTCCGCATTACTGAAGACGCCGCACCGATCCGCCTGACGATCTCACGATCGACTCTTCCCTCACTCGTGAACAAGACTCCGAGGTACTTGGGGCAGGGTCTCCTCCCCAACCCGGAGATGGCACTCCACCCTTTTCCGGGCGAGAACCATGGCCTCGGACTTGGAGGTGCTGATTCTCATCCCAGTCGCTTCACACTCGGCTGCGAACCGATCCAGTGAGAGCTGAAGATCCTGGCCAGAAGAAGCCATCAGGACCCCATCATCTGCAAAAAGCAGAGACCTAATCCTGCAGCCACCAAACCGGATCTCCTCAACGCCTTGACTGCGCCTAGAAATTCTGTCCATAAAAGTTATGAACAGAATCAGTGACAAAGGGCAGCCTTGGCGGAGTCCAACCCTCACTGGAAACGTGTCCGACTTACTGCCGGCAATGCGGACCAAGCTCTGACACTGATCGTACAGGGAGCGGACAGCCATAATCAGACAGTCCGATACCCCATACTCTCTGAGCACTCCCCACAGGACTTCCCGAGGGACACGGTCGAATGCCTTCTCCAAGTCCACAAAGCACATGTAGACTGGTTGGGCAAACTCCCATGCACCCTCAAGGAGCCTGCCGAGAGTATAGAGCTGGTCCACATTTCCACGACCAGGACAAAAACCCCACTGTTCCAGACATCTATAACATGCTAAGAAGCAAAAGATTCAAATAATTGCAATTTCAATTGAATTGGTTCATCATAAAACAGGATATTGTAAAATAATCGGGCAAATAATCGATCTGGCTCATCAAATTCCAGCCAATCAGTGGACAGGGAGGCGGGAGCTAAAGTAAACACGTATAGCAGCTAAGCTAGCAGCCACTGTCTCTCTTACAGCAGATGAGTTCTGTCAACTAAAGCCATTATATTGGCAATTTTGCACTTTTTTTAAATCAATAAATGTTGTTTTTGCAGTTTTTCATAAAGATACCAAAAAAAATTAAGCTCCTCTCTTCACAACTGAGGCTACTTACGAGCTACCGCTGGAAGTCTGTCGTTCCTCTAAGCCACACCTCCAAAATGCTGACTGGATACTTTTTGGTGGATGCTGATTGGCTGGTTACTTTCTGGTGGATGCTGATTGGTCCATAATATCATATCGGCCTTTCGGAAGTAATTAACAGGCACTCTTACAAGTTGAATCTTTTGAAATGGATTACTACACGTACAGTATATATTACAAACAAAATAAATACCTTAATTTTTCGTACAGAGGCATATATTTTTTTAATTAATTGGGTATATACAGATCTGTCCATCTCCTCAATTCCAGCCAATCAGATCACAGGTAGGCGGGTGCTACAGTAAACACGTATAGCAGCTAAACTAGCAGCCACTGTCTCTCTTACAGCACAGGAGTTCTGTCAACTAAAACTATAATTTTGTCAATTTCACACTATTTAAATCAATAAATGCTGTCCATTGTTCCTCTAAGCCGCGCTCCCAAAAAATATTGACTGTTACTTCTTGGTGGATGCTGATTGGCTGGTTACTTCCTGGTGGCTGCTGATAGGTCCATAATATCATACCTGCCTTTCGACATAATTAACAAGTACTCTTACAAGTTGATTCTTTTAAAATTGATTCATACAATTATATATTACACACTAAATAAAACACGCTAAATAAATACCTGTATTGTTTGTACAGTGGCTTATTTTTTTAAAATTAATTGGGTATACACAGATCTGTCTGTCTCATCCATTCCAGCCAATCAGATCACAGGTAGGCGGGCGCTAAAGTGATAGGACAGTGTATAGGGCAGCTAGCTAACAACAGATGAGATATTTCAATTATATTGTCATATTTGCTCTGTTTTAATCTATAAATGCTGTCCATTTTTTTACAAAGCTACAAAAAAATCCAAACTAACATCTTTCCGACTGACGCTACATACAAGCTATCACTGGAAGTCTGGTGCTTGTTATTTACTTAAAAGTTAAAGTACCAATGATTGTCACACACACACTAGGTGTGGTGAGATTATCCTCTGCATTTGACCCATCACACTCACCATGGGAGGTGAGGGGAGCAGTGAGCAGCAGCGGTGGCCACGCCCGGGAATCATTTCGGTGATTTAACCCCCAATTCCCTTGATGCTGAGTGCCAAGCAGGGAGGTAACGGGTCCAATTTTTATAGTCTTTGGTATGACTCGGCCGGGGTTTGAACTCACGACCTACCGATCTCAGGGCGGACACTCTAACCACTACTCCACTGCGTCAAACTATCACTGGAAGTCTAGTGTTAGTCTAAGCCACGCCTCCAAACATGCTGGTTGTTTACTTCCTTATAGATGCTGATTGGTCCACAATATTTATGAACCTCTGCCTTTCAAAGTAAACAAGCATCCAAATACAAGTTGTTTACTTTACAAATAATGTGTACACTTATGTATTACACACTAAATAATTGAGCCGCCACCTTATCGTGGTAGAGGAGTTTGCGTGTCCAAATTTGAGGGAGACGCCGGATATTGAGTCCGAGTGGACCAAGTTACGAACCTCTTATTGTCGAGACGGCCGTTCGAAGATGTGGCCGCAAGGTGGTTGGTACCTGTCGTGGCGGTGATCCCAGAACCTGCTGGTGGACAGGTTCTGTTAAGCTGAAGAAAGAGTCCTATCGGGTCCTTTTGGCTCATGGGACTCTGGAGGTGGACAGGCAGGTACCGACAGGCCAAGCGGTGTGCGGTCACAAATTCCTTCGGCGGTCACGACTACCGGACGGCTTCGAAGTGATTCTGGACCACCTCCCGCCGCCTCAGGAGGGGGCAACCCCGTGTATAGCAGGGATGGTGTGCCGCTGACCTCGACTGCGGATGTTGTGGATTGGTGTATAGAATACTTTGAAGTCCTCCTTTATCCCACCTACATGTCATCCTATGAGGAAGCAGTGCCTGGGGAATCTGTGATGGGCTCTCTTATTTCTGGGGCTGATGTTACAGAGGTAGTTAAAAAGCTCCTCGGGGGCAGGGGCTCGTGGGTGGACGAGAGCCACCCGGAGTTCCTTAAGGTCTCTGGATGCTGTGGGGCTGTCTTGGTTGACAAAACTCTGCAGCGTTGCGTGGACAATCGGGGGCAGTACCTCTGGATTGGAAGGCCGGGGTGATGGTTCCTCTCTTTAAGAAGGGGAACTGGAGGGTGTGTTCTGACAATCCTGGGATCACACTCCTCAGCCTTCCCGGTAAAGTCTATTCAGGTGTACTGGAGAGGAGGCTACGCCAGATAGTCAGATAGTAGAACCTCGGATTCAGGAGGATAAGTGTTTTTTGTCCTGGTCGTGGAACTGTGGACCAGCTGTATACTCTCTACAGGGTTCTTAAGGATGCATGGGAGTTGGCCCAACCAGTGGACTTGGAGAAGGCATTCGACCGTGTCCCACGGGAAGTGTAGTGCTCAGACAGTATGGGGTATCAGTCTGATTGTGGCAGTCCACGCCCTGTATGATAGTGTCAGAGCTTGGTCCGCATTGCCAACCCTCATTTTCAATGAGGGTTGGACTCTGCCAGGGCTGCCCTTTGTCACCAATTCTCTTAATAACTTTTATGGACAGAATTTCCAGGCGCAGTCAGGGCGTTGAGGGGATCCGATTTGGTGGCTGTAGGATTAGGTCTCTGCGGATTCGATTTAGTGGCTGTAGGATTAGGTCTCTGCGTTGTGCAGATGATGTGGTCCTGATGTCTTCATCTGCCAGGATCTTCAGCTCTCACTGGATTGGTTCGCAGCGAAGTGTGAAGCGACTGTGATGAGAATCAACACTCCCCATACACTGAAACCAATACAATGTAGATCAATATGTGCCAACAATCAAACAGCTACTTTGTACTTCCAGTATTAACACTTTCTACGGCGCAACAAAAGACCAGATTCAGCAAAGACTGAACTGACGAGCCAACACAACATGAGCTATAAACTACTGCCATCTAACGTCTTGGACTTAATGTCATACTTAAAAAGACCCAGAAATGTGATAATAAAACAATATATTGCAACCGGGCAGCAGTTGTCATAATGAGCTCAATAAAAAATTAGATTTTAGAGAAACATTTAACATGTATTAATACAAAGATACTAAAAATGGGTACTGTATCGGTTCAAATGTCCCTTGTCATGACACCATAAAAGTAGTTCCTCTGTGTATGAACAGTTTCTATATATAAATACATAACCAAGTGACAATTCAATTGGTCTCATAACTTTCTTTAATCAACTCAACAAAACAAAACACATATTACAAAATATTTTTACTCTTGGACACGTGAAATCTTTTTTCCTCTTCCAAAGGAAAAAAAAAAACGAAACAGAATCATGGCCCACGATTAGAAATACTCTGAGCGTATCGTTTTCTTTATTCAGGAAAAAAATTGCACCCACAACAAAACAAAAAAGCTTTTGCTGCACACAGGGAGGCATTGAGCAGCTTTGGATGCCCTCCAGGAAAAGCGCTTAAAAGTCATCAAGTGTGTTTTTCTCTTTTGTTGCGACTAACTTCATAATTGGGCCGAGCGGAACCGTGAGATTTCATGTTTCGAAGCGCGGAAGATGATGCGCCACGCAGCTAAATTAAGGCTTGTCACAACACTGCTGAGTTTAGGGCTGTAAAATGGATTGAACGGGGAAAGAAAAAGCATCCAGCCTTCCAAAAAGGTCACCGGGAGAGGTCACGAGGAGCATGTCCAGATTAGCAGGAGACCACACACTTTCTCTGGGTTCCAGTATAGGCGGCAAAACCTCCGTGGAGGTCGGCACTGCAGTGGTGACGACAATCATTCTTTTGGGAGAGGGCCTGCATCAGAGAAGCTTCCCAAAGCGGAGTGCTTGTAGACGATGCAACACTTTGGAAGTGACAGTGATCCAGAAAGCAAACATTCACTTCCTGCTTGCAGCTGAATCCTGAAGGTGCTCTCAGGTAAAGATCTAATCGGTCTTAGTGGGAAGCTCCAAACCGGAGGTCCTGATCTTTGGGGAAATGGGCCGTGCGAGAAGAACTCGCCACTTCCTCCGAGGCTTCTTTTACGGGTGACGGTTTTGAGGGGGAATCTGCTGCCCAGGGCGGCTTCCCCGGGGCGTCACCTCCGGTTGACGGGTTGTCACCACCCGGAGAAGCGCTAGTGTCCGAGTCTTGCTGGGAGATGAGCTGGAGCAAGGCGGCCGCCACCGCAGGATTGATATCCCGGCTGGAGTGGGCTTCAGCGGGCCGGGCAGACGGAGGCGGGCCGGGCGGGGAAGGTGGACGTTGCTCGGCGGACGGAGGTGCACGGTGGGTACCGAACGGCTTCCTTTTGGGGACATCTGAAGAGAAGAAATCACATGTTAGCGGTCATTATAGATGAATGCAAGGCTACAACTAAGTCATGCATTACACGCTGCAGTTCCCACCGTCGCCACAAGAGGGAGCCATGGAATGTTTTAAAATGCAAGTAAAATTGCACAAATAGAGCCTGCTTTTTTCGTTTTCCAGTAAATCCCCAATAAAGCACTAACATTAATTTAAGAAGACATGGGAAATGGGAGAGAAACAGTGGGAATGGTACAAGCTGGATAGACAAAAAAAAAACCAAGAGGGTGACTACAAGTTAAAAGTTGAGAAAAGTTGCAGCAGTTAATTGACCAAACAGGACCAGCCCTGTGGCGTTGTTTTCTTCACTCAACCCCGTTCTAAATTGACTGTATGAACTGTGTGATGAACACAACAAAAAAATGTGGGGAAATGAAAGTAAAAAGAAAAAACACATGCAGGTGAGGTCTAAAAGATTGAAAACATTTATTTTCACTTGATAATTTATTAGACGTTGCATGTAAAAAGGCTGACCAGACAGTCTGAAGCTTCCTGCTGACAGTGGGGAGGTGAAAAAAACTCAACAAAAAAGGAGCAATACACGAGCAATGAGGAAACAAGGGAGAGTGGGGAAAATGTGGGAAGGTGGTGGTTAAAAAAACATAACTAATTCCGGCATGAAGCTCTCTCTCCCCTTCAAATGAATGACACTTGACTTTCTGGTGCTTTTATTGTGTAACACCAGCAGCCTGTGTGCAGTGAAATGTTACGGTTACCTCTGTAACATGAAAACACTAAACATTGTTCTATACATTTGTCAAAATGTGTTGATAGGATTGTGGGTACAAGGGCCAAAAAAAAGGGATGTGAAATTTGAGGAAAAAAAGGATTAAAAAGGGGCGGGGATTATTTGCCAAATTAAAATGCTTTGATTATCTTGCTAATTTGAGATAACGTAATATTAACATAGTGTGATAGAGATCTAGAGTAGCGATACTTCTTGTTCTACTGCAGTCCCCAGTGATTTCCACATGACCCTGCTTGCTTCCCCGTGTCACCTCCTACAGACTAAAGCCAGACTTGCCCTTGCGGTCAGTAGTAGATGCGGATGAACCGCGCGTTAGTGCCTCTTCTGATTGGACGCCGTTGCTCTCGTCGGCTTGCTCCTCGCCTTGCGGCTTCATGATGTGGCCCAAAATGAGAGCCAGTAAATTGGCCTGTTCCTCCGGGATGTTGGCCGGGTCGCCGGAGGTTGGCGAGAGCTCCTGCGGCTCAGGGGGGCCGGTCCTGGACGACGAGGAGCCCCGTACTTGGTGCTCCGTTGCCCCCTGGTGGTGGTCGGAGGCCTCGCTGAGGGCGGACAAGGACTGGCTGAGAGTCTCTGCGTTGGAGAGGTTGAGGAGCTGAGCCACCTGGGGCAGCGAGAACTCGGTCTGTCCCTGGAGGAGGTTGAGCAGCAAGGCCAGCTCCGTCTGGTTCAATTGCTCGGCGGCAGCTCCCAGCGCTGGAGGAGGAAATACCCATTAAAAGGCAAACATTTGCAGATTTCATTGGCTCGAGACATATTCACAAACGCCCGCAAAAAAAACCGACACTGTCCAAAATTGCACCAGCAAGGCAAAATGGCCGACGACTAGGGATAGATATCTCTCACATTTGAATCCATATGGCACCAATTCCCGGTACTTAGGAATTGATACCAGTACTCAACGTTGCTAATTTCCGTACTTGGGTTTTCATGTGTTAAATGTTTAATAATAAACAACATTTTATTATAACTGTGCTGTCCTGTTGTTATATCAAACTTTCTAACACTTAGAAGTAGGGATGTCCGATAATGGCTTTTTGCCGATATCCGATATTCCAATATTGTCCAACTCTTTAATTACCGATACCAATATCAACCGATATATGCAGTCGTGGAATTAACACATTATTATGCCTAATTTGGACAACCAGGTATGGTGAAGATAAGGTACTTTAAAAAAAAAATGTATAAAATAAGATAAAGAAATTAAAAACATTTTCTTGAATAAAAAAGAAAGTAAAACAATATAAAAACATTTATATAGAAACTAGTAAATCATGACAATTTGTAAAATTAACTGTTAAAGGTTAGTAGTACTATTAGTGGACCAGCAGCACGCACAATCATGTGTGCTTACGGACTGTATCCCTTGCAGACTGTATTGATATATATTGATATATAATGTAGGAACCAGAATATTAATAACAGAAAGAAATATGAAATGAGTGTGAATGAGTGTAAATGGGGGAGGAAGGTTTTTTGGGTTGGTGCACTAATTGTAAGTGTATCTTGTGTTTTTTTATGTTGATTTATAAAAACAAAAAAAACAAAACAAAAACGATACTGATAATAAAAAAGCCGATACCGATAATTTCCGATATTACATTTTAATGCATTTATCGGCAGGCCGATATTATGGGACATCTCTACTTAGAAGTTTTATTTGCAAGTATTATACTTTATACTAGACTTTACATGCAGTTGCAATTCCAAGATGCTAGATAGCAGTAGTGTATAGACTACGGTGTATTGGTGTAGACAGGAAATAGTCTTTGTCATTAAGTTGAATGTGCTTGTCTTTTGTTACGGCCTAAAAAGTGTGTATACTCTTTAAGTATTGTACCTATTATGCACAAGCTGTTTGGTTGTAACGTGCAACTTATTTGTAATTTCATTAACAAACATGGAGGTACTAAAATCGCCATGTAAAATCGCTAATGCTAACCAGTAGCATGTATATGGCATATGCAATGTAAATTAGCATGAAGCTGTTGCAATTTGTTATTCTTATAGCCAGACCTGTGTGTTTACTTACGTACCTCATGGTTTCTGCAATAGACACACAGGTCTGGCTATAAGAATAACAAATTGCTAATTTTTTTGAAGACCTAATGAACCTCTTTGGATTAATGAAGCTGTTGCATTTTGAAAAGTGGAGTTTTACATTTGAGGGTTTTTCTATTTAACATGCTTGCTTTGTTGGCATGGAAAATTGCAACATTATCTAGAGGCTGTCGGAGTCTGCTCTGAGTGCTTGAGGGGGTGTCGAGAGTCTGCAACTGGACGAGACACAAAAGTTTGCAACACAATATTTCCTCCTCAAAAGACCCTCAAAGTCTAATATCAAGCAATCCAGTAATGCACAGGCCAATATAAATCCACTCAAAAAAGTGAAACATTTAAGTAAAATAAAAATTCATTAAGTTGCTCAAAGGCAAGATAGCATCCACTGACAGGTCTGTAGTTGCCGTCTGATGTTACTCCGTTGCGCCGCGTTTGCGTGGCATCAAAACACATCTTGCTTAACTGCACACCCAACTTATATGCTAATTGATGTATTAATTTTTATATATTTGATTTGATATAAATTATATGATGTACAGTACCATATAAAAGGTTTGTGCTCTGCTGATTTCCATCCAGGTGTAATTGTAATTAATAGAAACACAGTGATGGATCAGTGTGGTCTTTATAAGATGACATAACTGCATTGCACTGCAAATATAACTGACTTGTTCAAGACTTAAAAGCAGATGTTGGTAAGACGTCCATGTTGTGAGATGTTACATGATGTTAACCTCTTGTGCCAATTAAATTGTCATAAAAATGCATTTTTTTAAATCTTTATTTATACCAATTACATATAGTACTGATAAAGAGTACAAATACCCCGGTATTGTATAGATAAAATCTTACAGATATACATTCCTTGTTATCAGTGCATTCTTTTACTAAAATAGGGACTTTTGTCGAGGCTGGAACCAATTATTCATGTTTACATTGCATCTTATGGGAAACTATGCTTCACTATACAAACTTTTCGATTTACGAACCATGTTCAAAAATCAAATAAGTTCACATATTGAGGTTCCACTATATACGTTTGTTTTATGATTTTCATGTGTCCTGTCAGGATGAAAATTGGAGAAAAATATTTGCCAGGATACCCATGCTTGTAAAAAGTGCTAAATTTTCAAAGACTAATTAAACCCTGCAAAAGATGATTTAGTTATCAAAATTATAACAATAGTCATAGTAGTAAAGAACAAGCTAGTTAAATTGACCAAAAACTGATGTGCAAGCTATTTAATAACTTAATATAAAATGACAGCAAGATTAGGTTAATAGAAGTGTCACATGACACATTATTTTAACACATGGATGCGTTTGATATCGAAGAGAATGTTTTATGTGTTTATTTAGTCCAGCAGTTACCTGACAAGTCATTGTCTGGGACAACGGCCGCGGGCGGTTTTCCCGGCGGAGGAGGCGGTGCTACGGCCGGGCTTGTTTGGGGACGACTGTTTTCGCCGCTGGAGGTGCCCGATGCGTCGTTCCGGGGCGCTTTGGGCACAGGCACATCCTCGGGCAGCCCGCTCTGACGCGCCCGCCGCCGCTTCTTGCTCCACAGCTCGTGGCAGTCTTGGTGGTGAGGAAGACTGGAAGGCAAAGCGCACATCAGTTACGTCGACAACAAATTGACTAAAAAATAAGGCAAAAACTAATCAATGTTCTGACTCTGGAGGCGGCATCTTGCTGGGCTCCACGTCGCTGAGGAAATCGCTGTTGAGAGCACCCTCCGACGTGCAGCGCCGCAAAGGGTCAAGTGTCAGCATTCGGTCCAGCAGGTCCAAGGCGGAAGTGGGCAAGCTGTACACACAGGAAGGCGTTTTTCAGCCGTGCAACTGAAACAACAAAGACTACGACAACTTTGGACCACAACATACAAGGCGAACTCCTCCCGCAGGCGACGTCGGTACTGTTTCTTGGGCTTCATGGTGTTGAAGAGGGGCAGTTTGATGACATCAGGCCAGACTGCAGGACAAGGAGAACCACACAGACGGCTGGCGGACAAATAGGGACAACATTGGCGGGATGTACATAGAAAGTTGTTTCTGTCCTTCGGTTTACAAAAGTCCTACCTGATGAGCTCCAGCTGCAAAAGCTCCTGGTTAGCTTGAAAGATGGGCTTCTTAGTGAACAGCTCTCCCAGAATGCACCTGAAGCGACGGCAGTAGCAGTGAAGTGAGTGAAGAGTGTGCGCAATGGAGGGAGGTGGCGATAATGAGTAAACTCAAACAGACACTCACCCGCAGCTCCACACGTCGATGGCCGGAGAGTACCTCTCCTCTCCCAGCAGGAGCTCGGGAGGACGATACCACAGCGTGATCACTTTATTAGTGTATGGACGACTGCAAGCAAAGAAGTCAGCGTGCACTCATGGGGCACCTCGGTAGCGTAACAATGCCATCTAGTGGCGAGTTGCTGCTCATACAGAGAAAATCCCAAGGCCATGACAGCATGGAAAACAAAGCATCTCTTACCTTTCTTCGGAGTTATAAAGCCGAGCCAAACCGAAGTCAGCCAATTTGATCTGACCCCTGTACAAACGCAGGCGGTCATTGCACATGAGCAACATGTGACAGGCCACATTTAAACCCCATCATTTACCTGTTGTTGAGCAGTATGTTGGAGCACTTGATGTCCCTGTGCAGGAAGTTGTTCTTGTGGCAGTAGTCCAGGCCCTCCATCAGCTGGCGCATGAAGCTGCGAATGTGCTCGTGCGAGAACTGGACCAAGCCTGACTCCAGCAGGCCCATGAGGTCGTGGTCCATGTACTCGAAGACCAGGTAAAACGCCCCTAAAAACACAGAAATCGCATCGCATTTGAGTGAGGTAATACTGCAACAATTACTCAATGCTAACATTTTAGCCTACACTTTACTACTCAAAGGCTGCCATTAACTGCTGCAATGCATTGGCAAACGTTACAGTCAAACAACTACACAAAGCGACTCGATAAAGAATCTGGGTATTATGTTCGACCCAACTCTCTCATTTAAGTTAAGTTAAAGTTCCAATGATTGTCACACACAAACTAGCTGTGGTGAAATGTGTCCTCTGCATTTGACCCATCCCCTTGTTCACCCCCTGGGAGGTGAGGGGAGCAACGGTGCCGTGCCCGGGAATCATTTTTGGTGATTTAACCCCCAATTCCAACCCTTGATGCTGAGTGCCAAGCAGGGAGGTAATGGGTCCCATTTTTATAGTCTTTGGTATGACTCGGCCGGGGTTTGAACTCACAACCTACCGATCTCAGGGTGGACACTCTAATCACTAGGCCACTGAGTAGGTAGTCACACAGAGTGTTATTAAAACAGCCTTGCTAAAATTTCTCTCATTTTTTCCACCACCGACGCTGAGATCATTATTTATGTGTTCGTTCCGTCTCGTTTACTGTGAAGTAATATTTTGGAGTCTCCTTATGTCTAGCATTAAAAGATTACAGTTGGTACAAAATGCGGCTGCTAGACTTTTGACAAGAACAAGAAAGTAGGATCATATTAGGCCTATACTGGCTAACCTGCACTGGGTTCCTGTGCACTTAAGATGCGACTTTAAGGTTTTACTCCTTATGTATAAAATACTAAAGGGTATAGCTCCATCCCATCTTGCTGATTGTATTGTACCATATTTCCCGGCCAGAAATCTGCGTTAAAAAAACCCTCTGGTTTATTAGTGATTCCCAGAGCCCAAAAAAACAACTGCAGGCTTTTGAGGGTTTTCTATGGGCTCCAGTACTCTGGAATGCCCTACCTGTAACAGTTAAAGATGCTACCTAAGTAGAAGCATTTAAAACCCATCTTAAAACTCAATTGTATACTCTTGCATTTAAATAGACCCCTTTTTAGACTAGTTGATCTGCTGTCTCTCTTTTCTGCTCTGCCCCCCTCTCCTGCGTGGAGAGGTTATCAGGTGACCATGGATCAGCCTCCACGGAGGACGTGCTAGCTGTTCAAAGTTGGGACCCAGGATGGACCATCACTCAGTTGGTGACTTCTCTGCGCTGCTGAATTGTCTCCATGCAAGAGGATTCCCTTCTGGCCCCATTATCGACTGGACTCTCACATTATTAACCGTATCCACTTGGCACCCGGGACTGGTCCTCACATCTGTGGTGCCTTCCAAGGTTGTTTGTTCCCATTGGGTTGAGTTTTTTCTTGCCCTGATGCGGAATCTGAGCCGAGGATGTCGTTGTGGCTTGTGCAGCACAGCTTGTAAGTTCAATGTGCACTATTGAGTATCTTAGTTACTCAGACAGCAATGTGTTTTTATATGTTCAGATCAGTGTTAATTTTGTTGACTAAAAACTTTCGTCTTGGTTATCGTCAACTTATTTTTCCATGACTAAAATAGGACAATAACGAATCAAAACAAATGTACGTTGACGAAAACAATGATGAAATTAATTGAACATTTTGTCGACGAATAAAAACAAGACGAAAATGTTGACAGACCAAATCCAATCATATCTAACTTTGTCTTTTTGGGGGCAGAAACATTTATTCAATCACGGTTGCATGTGGGTGAGGGGTGGGGGATAAATCACGAAGGGGTCCAATCAGAACTATTGTCTTTGTAGGGGGGGAAAAAAAACTTGTATTGTAGGGAATCCCTATTAGGGATGTAACGATAAATAGTAATAATGATGACTGCAGCAAATCTCCCGGCGGTTAGTAGTACCCTTTTAAATTAAAATGATGGAAAAACCAAGATTGATAACTGCACTTTGATAAACTCACAGACTGATGGTGCCAGATTGCTAGCTTAAATGCGAACATTAACGTCTTTCCCCACTAAGAAACAACAGCTGTGTCCCAAGACAGGGTCTGCATCCTTCGAAGGGCGAATTTGAAGGCCGCTTATGTCACAAAGCTGCGCGAAGGCTGTCCCAATTAATTCAAATTCGAAGGCTCCTCCAAATGCACCTTCCTTTTCCCTGTATTCAAAGGATGCACCGCGACTATCCTTCGTGGCCTCCCATATCCCAAGATGCTTTGCGCGCCTGTTTGTGGCGTCTTTAAAACAAAAATGGCCAATAGCTTTTAGCTATGCTAGCTGAAAAAAAATCAACCCAAACGCCGCAACACAATATCATAAATTACTAGGGATGTCCGATAATGGTTTTTTGCCGATATCCGATATTGTCCAACTCTTTAATTACCGATACCGATATCAACCGATATAAACAGTCGTGGGATTAACACATTATTATGCCTAATTTGGACAACCAGGTATGGTGAAGATAAGGTACCGGTACTTTAAAAAAAAAAAAAAAAATAAGATAAATAAATTAAAAACATTTTCTTGAATAAAAAAGAAAGTAAAACAATATAAAAACAGTTACATAGAAATTAGTAATTAATGAAAATTTGTCAAATTAATTGTTAAAGGTTAGTACTATTAGTGGACCAGCAGCACGCACAATCATGTGTGCTTACGGACTGTATCCCTTGCAGACTGTATTGACATATAATGTAGGAACCAGAATATTAATAACAAAAAGAAGTGTGTATCTTGTGTTTTTTATGTTGATTTAATAATTTAAAAAAAAACAACAAAAAAAAACCCGATACCGATATAAAAAAAAAGGATACCGATAATTTCCAATATTACATTTTAACGCAGGCCGATATCGGACATCTCTATAAATTACAACACAAAAACTTTCAGATACAGCACGATTGCAAAAGTTACAACAAATACAAACACAAATTCATACAATTCTGTAACACAACAGCATGGCAGCCAAGGAGAAGTCTTTTGATAAAAAATAAATAAGAAGAGATGGTTGAAGGAGTCTATAGAAAATTGGAAGCAAAGGGCCAACACCATCAACAGGGTTGAGGGAGCATACATGCTTCCGCACACCTGGCACGCTGTCAGTCATCGGAGAAGCCAGAGCAGACAACAGATACTGTATGGCCGAGTTGGGGAACTTTATTTAGCGGATAAATCTACTGTTAAACTGTTGGTTACTGTACTTTTGACAGTTGCTTGAATGTTAAAAATGTGAGCAGAAAAGATTTCCTCTTGTAAATTCAACATAAAGGTTTTGGTTGCACTTTATTCAAGTAAGATGTGAATGCGTTGGCCATTAACTGTTGTTTACATGCTTGTTTGTATCATAAGTCATTTATGCCTAATTGCCTCACAAGAAATAACAGGAATATATGAATAATCACCCGCCGTGTCCAATATCCAGTATTTATTTCATAGTGCTTTATTATTTTTGCTCAAAAGTTACTGAATTGATTGCACTTCACTGAACAGTATGGCATCGTTCTAAAAAAATGAAATCGTCCCTGAATCATATTAGCAACCACAAATATTGAACCAAAGTTAAAACAGACCGTTCCACCTCTATTACCTAGCATGTGGCTGATAAAATGTGAGCATAATGTTAGCTTGTAGCAGCACATAGCTATTTTAGCATTGCTAACATTTGTGTCCTGTTGCAATCCTTAATGTTATGTTGTTGTATGTGATATTAAGTTAAAGTTAAAGTACCAATGATTGTCACACACACATACTAGGTGTGGCGAAATTATTCTCTGCATTTGACCCATCACCCTTGATCACCCCATGGGAGGTGAGGGGAGCAGTGGGCAGCAGCGGTGGCCGCGCCCAGGAATAATTTTTGGTGATTATTCCATCCCTTGATGCTGAGTGCCAAGCAGGGAGGTAATGGGTTCCATTTTTGATAGTCTTTGGTATGACTCGGCCGGGGTTTGAACTCACAACCTACCAATCTCAGGGCGGACACTCTAACCACTAGGCCATGATATATGGCATCTATTACGTTAGACAAGTGCAGCATTACTTTAAAGGGTACCTATTATGCACATACAATTGTTCTTACTTATTGGTACCTGTTTTTATGTATTTGGGATTTGCATAAGTCCCGAAAATGTGAAATCCAATGGAGACATGGCAGGATATTTAAAAAACAATCTTGCTTTCCTTCATACTTCCTCCAAACGGGCAATTTGGAATTTTTTCCAACATGCGACGTCAGCGGATTATCTATCTACGGTAGAGATTTTAGTCTGAGATTTAAGATTGGTCAGATCTAGTCTACCGTATTTTTCGGATTATAAATGGCAGTTTTTTTTCATAGTTTGGCCGTGGGTGCGACATATACTCCGGAGCGACTTATGTGTGAAATTATTAACACATTACCGTAAAATATCAAATAATAATATTTATTTCATTCGCGTAAGAGACAAAACAAATGGCAGCAATCGTTACTCACACGTCAACCAATAAGAATTTGGCGGGGGAGGGTCATGGCAGAAGTGCATTGTGGGTCATGGGGTGCTAACTGCTATATGCTATATGCTACTGCCGTTGCTACTAAAATGGATCACATCAACATTGGCGGTAACTTATAAAAACTGAGAAGGACTGAACAAAAATGGCACCGAAAAGGAAATCCTAAACTGCAGATTCCAAGCTGGACGTAGTGAAATATGCAGCAGAGAACGGCAATCGAGCAGCAGAAAGAAAGAGGCGACACCGGGGCAGAAGATTTCATCGGATTTACGATCGGGAGTGACAGATTGTTTGGTAAACGTATAGCATGTTCTATATGTTATAGTTATTTGAATGACTCTTGCCATGATGTGTTGCGTTAACACACCAGGCACGTTCTCAGTTGGTTATTTGTGTGTCATATAACATACACTTATTCAGCCTGTTGTTCACTATTCTTTATTTATTTTAAATTGCCTTTCAAATGTCTATTCTTGGTGTTGGATTTTATCAAATACATTTCCCCCAAAAATGTGACTTATACTCCAGTGCGACATACAGTATACCGGTATATGTTTTTTTCCTTTTTTATTGTGCATTTTTGGCCGGTGCAACGTATACTCCGGAGCGACTTATAGTCCGAAAAATACGGTATTTCTTATTTCTCTAGTCTAACAGCTGATGCCAACACCCTAAATATTTATAAATATTGTCTTTCCATATGTATTAGGTCTATCTGGGAAACTCAGAAGAATTTTGAACTAACACAACATCCGAGTACACTTCAAACCAAGCAACACCCTGAGACAGACTGGTGCATCCTAAAGACCGGACACCCCACACCCACAAAAACAATCTGATGTACACTATCTAGTGAAATGATGAATGCACTGATTCATATATTGAGGAAACAAAAAAGCCACTAAGCCAATGTATGGCACAGCACAGACGGGCAAACTCTTCAGGCCAAGACACAGCTGTCAACCAGCAGCTCAAGGAGAAACGGCACTTCTTTGAAAACAAAAATGTACAGATTGATGGTACGGAAGTGGTGTGAGGGAAGCCATCTACATCAAGGTTGAAAAACCATCCTTGAACAGAGTAGGTGGTCTGCGACACCACATATCTCTCACATACAACACTGTCCTTTAAACCATTCCTAAAAGACTGCAATTTAGCCTCCAAGAAATAACAGGAGTTAGAAACATTCTGGTCACAGATGCTCCTCTGTTACATTTGATTACAAGTGAATGGAATGCTAACGTGGGTGATTCCGACTATTTTGGGCTGATAGTGGTCGATCAACAGCGATCGTTCTGCCACACAATACTTCAATGCTAACAGGGAAAATTTCACTTCAACGACTATCGTTGGCTTTCACAGTAGTATTGATCTTTTACGTCTCAACAGTTTTTCTCACTACATTAGGGCGGAATCATCCTTGCCCACGCACACCCTCCTAGTGTTCAATTAAATATTTGGGGTGTTAGCACCAGCCGCTAGACTAGATCTGACCAATCTAAGTCTATGAACATAAACTGACGTAACCTACTTGGATGAGAGGCGAAAACGCTCTTAAGAAGTCAAGTTACATTCGTTGAATGCCCTGAGAATACAATGACCTGGATAAATGAGAACATCTACAAATAAAGTAGAGTATAGTTTAAACCTAATCAGTCAGTAGACTCACTATGCTAGTGCTAAAAACTACAATATGGCTGATGGGGAGAAAACGCAGTCAAAGTGGAGCCACATGAACGCTGTGTATCCTGGCACCCACAAAACAGCGCATCCAAAAGAGACGGTCAGAAAGCGGCTTGAAGACGGTCTGTAAAATAACCTATATAAAAATTTTTAAATGTAGAACAAAAATCCCAATATGACCCCTTTAAGACTCAAACTGTGTCAGAGATAAACACAGCTCGATAGTATTAAAGCTACAGGCAGAAAATGTGTTCTCAATAAGGCTGACTAAAAGCATTTTTCTGTCTAAATTTCAACATCGGAGCTAGATTTTGGACAACACTATCATCTCTGAGACGCATTTAAAGGGGAACATTATCACCAGACCTATGTAAGCGTCAATATATACCTTGATGTTGCAGAAAAAAAGACCATATATTTTTTAAACCGATTTCCGAACTCTAAATGGGTGAATTTTGGCGAATTAAACGCCTTTCTAATATTCGCTCTCGGAGCGATGACGTCACAACGTGGCGTCACATCGGGAAGCAATCCGCCATTTTCTCAAACACCGAGTCAAATCAGCTCTGTTATTTTCCGTTTTTTCGACTGTTTTCCGTACCTTGGAGACATCATGCCTCGTCTGTGTCTTGGGTGTAACAACATGAACAGGGACGGATTCAAGTTGCACCAGTGGCCCAAAGATGCAAAAGTGGCAAGAAATTGGACGTTTGTTCCGCACACTTTACCGACGAAAGCTATGCTACGACAGAGATGGCAAGAATGTGTGGATATCCTGCGACACTCAAAGCAGATGCATTTCCAACGATAAAGTCAAAGAAATCTGCCGCCAGACCCCCAGGAAAAGAGAGCGGATGAGGGTATGTCTACGGAATATATTAATTGATGAAAACTGGGCTGTCTGCACTCTCAAAGTGCATGTTGTTGCCAAATGTATTTCATATGCTGTAAACCTAGTTCATAGTTGTTAGTTTCCCTTAATGCCAAACAAACACATACCAATCGTTGGTTAGAAGGCGATCGCCGAATTCGTCCTCGCTTTCTCCCGTGTCGCTGGCTGTCGTGTCGTTTTCGTCTGTTTCGCTTGCATACGGTTCAAACCGATATGGCTCAATAGCTTCAGATTCTTCTTCAATTTCGTTTTCGCTACCTGCCTCCACACTACAACCATCCGTTTCAATACATGCGTAATCTGTTGAATCGCTTAAGCCGCTGAAATCCGAGTCTGAATCCGAGCTATTGTCGCTATATCTTGCTGTTCTATGCGCCATGTTTGTTTGTATTGGCATCACTGTGTGACGTCACAGGAAAATGGACGGGTGTATATAACGATGGTTAAAATCAGGCACTTTGAAGCTTTTTTTAGGGATATTGCGTGATGGGTAAAATTTTGAAAAAAACTTCGAAAAATAAAATAAGCTACAGGGAACTGATTTTTAATGGTTTTAACCCTTCTGAAATTGTGATAATGTTCCCCTTTAAAATGGTCGAAAGATCATAGAATACGGGAGCTGTAAAAAGAAGCAGTGAGTTTATTGCTTTTCTTGGCAGGGCTGCTTACCTCTGTCCTTTTTAAAGTCGAGCGCATCCTGCTTGTCGGTGACGATCTCCTTCATGTTGACGACGCTGCAGTGTTTGAGCTGCCGCAGGATCTTGATCTCCCTGATGGCTGTGATTGGGAAGCCCTCTTTCTCGTTGTCTAAGCGCACTTTCTTAAGAGCCACCAGTTCACCTTGTCGAGAGTTTGAGACATTTCAGGCTCAGTTTGGTATAAGAGGAGAGAAAAACGGTAGGTGGTCCTACCTGTGTCTCTGTCCTTAGCTTTGTACACCTGGCCGTAGGTTCCTTCTCCTATGATGCCGATTATGTCGAACTTATCCACGCATCGCTTGCCCCAATCGCTTTGGGTGTGTTTGCGCTCGCCGTACCGAGGACAACAAATCCTTTAAAAAACAAAACAAGAAAGATTTAATTTAAAAAAACGTAAAAGTAAAGTAAAAATCCCATAAAACAAACTGACTTTGGTCTCTTTTTAAAAACTGGCTGTGGAAGCGACAATCCCAGGTTTGTAGGAAACTGGAGGGGTGAGCAGTCGCCTCCAGGCAGGGTGGGCGGGAGCGGGAGGTCGGTGATGGACGGCCGACTCCGCATTTCCTTCTCTTTTCTCAACCCCTTCTGAAAATAAGTGGTCCTCTTTGGGCTGAAAATGAAAGCATGTATAACAAACATTGAGGAATAGTTTCAAGAAGGGCTGTGCAATAAAACTATCAATATATAGTGCGATGGACACGATACCAATAAAAAACTGGTTTGATATAACGTTACATGTATTTTTATATATATACATTATTTGTCAGAAGAAACCGAAAGTTCCAAAGCAATGTTGGTTGCATGATACAAAGGCACTCGCTCTTTAGTAACCTAGCAAAGCAGGGAGTTACACGCTAACAGCCAATCAAGTAACAGTATTAACTATTAAGTTTGGTTGCACTAGCTTGTTGTCTCGCATTTGCACGGAGTAAGAAGAGAAACTAAATATGAGTGCTGCAGAGACTAAGAAATTGCCCATAAAACAGGAAAAGTCACCCGGACAGTATTGCAATTTTTGGGGATTTTTTTAAAAACGGACCGTAGTCACACCAAAGCACACGTAACCAATAATACTAGACCAAATTAGCTGCGCTCACCCTTGAAAGTTTTTCACAGGTTTCTCTTATGTTTACATTTTTCAAACTTCGCACTATTGTGTTACACTTTATGAAGCATTTTTACATATTACTTATTTTTACACATTTCAAGAGGTTAGTTCACTGCTCGCTGTACATATCCGACGAAGTCAGACCAACACTGTTTCAATATCCATTTCTCAGATGATATAATTGTTAATGACTGAAGTGCTGATATCAACCAAACCTAACCCCCTCCACATCCCACCACCCGGATTGTAAATAATGTAAATAATTCAATGTATATACTCTGATGATTAACTTGTGTGATGACTGTATTATGTTGATAGTACATATTTATACCATGAATTGATTAACATGGACCCCGACTTAAACAAGTTGACAAACTTATTCGGGTGTTACCATTTAGTGGTCAATTGTACGGAATATGTACTGTACTGTGCAATCTACTAATAAAAGTCTCAATCAATCAATCAATCAATCAGGTGTTCATATGATTTTAGATTTTTGTTTACATTGATTGTTTTCCATGTTTGTGTTGACATTTCCATTTTTTGTGCATTGATAGCTTTGGGGATTATACATCAGAGGAGGATTACATTTAAAATAAAATTATTTTAAATTGTATATATTTATTTTCTCCTGGTCCTTACTTCCGAGATCCATAATTATTGATATCAACCAATATAAAACACTAATATTGTGATACAGTTTTCAACCATATCGCCCAGCCCTAGTTTCAAGCATCCTCACCTGTCCTGAGAGTTTCCCAGCAACATGGGGGGTAATGGCAGGGGGGGCAAAGTCAACGTCTTGTGAAGCGGCGTTGGTCGGGCGGGGCTTCGCGTAGGAATAGGCGCTGGTGATTTTGCGGGGGCTGAGGGCGCAGGTGGTTGAATGTTGTCAGCTTGCGGGGGTGGCGTGGGTGGGGGCGGGGGTGGCGGTGGGGGAACCGGCGCAGCAGTGGTGGTTGAGGGCTCTGAGGGCTCTGGGGGTGATGGTTCAGGAGGAGGAGGAGCAGCAGGGGAGATGTCGGCGGTAATGGAGGGTAAGGAGGGTAATGGAGCAGCAGGCTGCTCTTCCATGATGGCTGCCTCCTGCGGTGACTCCTCTGGAGGCCGAGGTTCCTTTTCTCCCGAGCCCCTTTCCTCCTGCGGATCCTCAACCGGAGGGCGTGCAGAGGAAGAGGAGGAAGCCATTGAGGAGGTCGCCAACGAGGAGGCTGCAGGTTTTTGTGGAGCCGGGGAGGCGGCACCGCTGCTGCTGGCTCGAGCTGCCGCCGCCTCGGCAGCTTGCCGCTCCTTCTTCCTGCGGGTGAGCTCCGCGCCCAGGCTGGAATTAAGGGGAAGGCGAGTGGGTGGAGGGGAACGGCTGGCGGGACGGTTGCTGTAGGAACTGGGCCCCAGACCGCCAGAAGACCCGCCGTGCCGTTTGCCACGGGACCGAGAGGAAGAGCGATGGGAAGAGGTGTTGTACAGCATAGGGGATCGACTCCTCGAGCGGGCAGAGCGTCTGAAAACCAAGTTAGGGAAATTACAATAAACATAACGATAGTAGTTGCTTAAATCTGCATGACAAATGTTGAAAAAACAAAATGGCATCTGGAAGTTCTTCAAACTTAAGTTATGTGGTCTGAATATCTCAAAGTTTGTGCAATTCATATACCGCCCAAACTTTGCTTTTATGTTATTTCTTTATTTAAATCATTTTTGATGCATACAGCTTTTTAAATAAAGTTCAGGGTTTCCCTTAGATTGTCAAGATACCTGTGGCAGTGGGGGCATGGTTAGGGCCGTGGCCAAAATGACGTCAATACATTATTTGCTATGATTCATATATTTTCCTTAAAAAGGCAAAAAAAATGTTTACATACATTTACAACTAATATGTTGTGTTATAGTTTATAGTATTAACATATATTTTTCTTACATAATATATTTTTTCTATATTTTTAAATTCTTGCTGCCTATTATACAATATACTTTTATTTATTATAATTTTCTTCTAGAGATCACTAGTCAATAGTACAGCAACGATGAGTCACACTTCTACAAATGGCGACAATAAAATTTGTCGCCGACAATAAAATTTGTCGACAATTGTCGTGACATCATCACTCGTGTTTTTCCATCCGGCAATGGGTCACAAGCAAAAACATCGCCAGTGATAACATGTACCGTATTTTCCGCACTATAAGGCGCACCTAAAAACCACAAATTTTCTCAAAAGCTGACAGTGCGCCTTATAATCCGGTGCGCCTTATATATGGGTTAATATTAATATTAATTTTCATAAAGTTTCGGTCTCGCAACTACGGTAAACAGCCGCCATCTTTTTTCCCCGTAGAAGAAGAAGCGCGCGGTGCATGCTGGGATATGTGACGTTTCATTTCCATTTGTGTGTTTATGTAAAGACCCCAAAATGGCTCCTATTAAGTGTGTTGTCTGTCTAATTATAAATAATGCAGACGAGGCGTGTTAACTGAGTTCTCAACGTTTACTCACAGCGTGCTCATAACCACATTCTAACTGCCAGCATACAACAACGCTTCTCAGGGCTACCGCGCATGCTCGTCACTATCGTTGCATGCTGGGTAGTGTAGTTGTTATATTTGCTAGCTCATAACATCACATTAAGAGACACGCTTACGCGCTTAATTCAATACTCGCCGTCATTCCGGGTGGATTGACAAAAGACCTCCAGCCGCTAGATATTGGTGTCAACAGGGCATTTGAAGCTAGACTGCTAACTGCGTGGGAACAGTGGATGACAGAAGGCGAACACACGTGACGTTCACCAAGACAGGGAGACAGCGCCAGACGACATACGCCACTATCTGCCAGTGGATCGTAAATGCCTGGGCTGATTCAGTCTCATCTGTGGTCCGAGCTTTCAGGAAGGCAGGAATTGTCACTGAACTAATAAACGGCAACGACACTGACTCCATTAATGACGACTTCGACGAGACGGAGCCGGCCATGTTGGATGCCGTATTCGCTCAACTGTTTAATTCGGACACTGAAGAAGAAGAATTCGAGGGATTTGTGAATGAGCTATAACTTCATAAAGTGAGCTTTACATTTTTATTTAGTGTGTTGTGTTGTGTGACATTAACGTTTGAGCAACGTTGAGTTATTGATATATTGTTATTGCTCTGCACTATTTCACGTGTTACTATATTGTGATTGCACGTTTGATTTACGTAACACGAGTAAATCAGCTGTTTATTCATTTTGGGAGTGAACGGAGTTGTCAGAACGCTGGTTTGTTATCTATTAATAAAGTTTGACTGACCTATCTGACTGTTTTGTTGACATAGGTGCGCCTTATAATCCGGTGCACCTTATATATGAACAAAGTTTTGAAATATGCCATTCATTGAAGGTGCGCCTTATAATCCGATGCGCCTTATAGTGCGGAAAATACGGTAAGCATTATTGCTATGGCCGTCGACTAATATGTGGAAATACTTTTTAGTCGCATCCTGGGTAATTCGTCTTAAGTTAGAACTGGGCTTCGATGTGCTGAAATCATGGGCGGGTGTCAACTTGACATTTAGCCATGTTTTTTTTTGTTTTGTATTTTGTGTTATGCATTGTCATTCCACATTGCTCACTGATGTGTTATAGATGTCAAAGATTAAATGTAACCTTGAATCCTTTATGCTATCTCCACTTAACATTGCCCGGACAGCACGATTTTGACAAAAAACATAATAGCGATTTTTCTCTCCGAAATTGCGACTGCGATTCAATTTGCGATTTTTACATTTAAATGCTTAAAACTGCAAAAAATAAGGGAGTGAAAAAGACAAGTTACTTTCAGACTGTCGATCAACATATTCTTGTCTTGGGTGCCACACGTTAGAACAATATGCAATAATTGGCTTTAAAATATATTTGGCTTCTTGCATGCAGACACTGAGCTTTTGTCTACATCATGCCTTTATAGTGAAGAAATAACATAAAAACTATAGTGTTTATAATGTAATCATAACACTAATACAAGTAAACATTCAAAAGGATATACACTTGTATTTCTCATTACTGTAGAATTGTTTACCATTGTACTGTAATTAGAAGGTAAATAACTTTTAGCTATATAAATAAATTAAACAAAAAAATGGACTCCAATATCTGTAAGCAAACATTTAATTTGTTGCTACTTTTTTCCTACACTTTGAGCCTTGCGACTTATAAAACGGTGCAGCTAATTTATGGATTTTTCTTCGCTAACCGACATATTGTTTTGTGTTCAATAGTTCACTAGCAGACACACTGGAATGGTGTTATTGTTTGTGATATGGCGCTATCTTTTGGGCGAGTTTGCTCACTGTAGGTGTTATGGGTTGAAAATGTACTTCTTGTTTTGATGCCTTAAACCGGAAGTAAAACAGTCCAGAGCGTTTCGGCTCGTCAGGATGCTTCACTCATCACGCCAAGCAACGCTTGCAAGTTTTCCAATTTAATTAAAACAATTCATACTTACTAAACTGTCCCATAAGTGATGTATGTAGGAGTGTTTTCATGCATATTTGTCCGTGCTATCGTAATGTAATGATGCTAGCGTTGTTAGCATTAGCTAATATGCTAACATGTTCACGAGTGTCTGTTGGTAAAATTGACTTCACAAATTCTTCAGTGGATTCACCAAACATCCACCTGGAGTTATTGAGTCCGTTTAGCTGACTGGGGAGCGATCTTACGCAGCTGGTGGGTTCATGACGATGACTTTTGTTTTGTTTGATCATCTGATTTACTGCCATGTTACAGACACCGTTTGGAAACAATTAGGTATATAAATAAACATTTACGAAATCTGTCTGTGTAAATGGTAAATAGGGAGCACTTTTCTACCTTCAAAGTACTCAAGCCTTGCCGTCCCACTAACTAATTTCACAACATACAATATATATCTGCGGCTTATAGTCCAGAGCAGCTAAAATATGTAAAAACATGTTTTCCTTCTAAATAAACTCTATAGTGCATTTTTTTCCCAGGTGAAAAACTACATCAAGTTGTGTTTTTTATGTTGCGTGATCACGGCATTCTCTCTCGCATGTCCATATTGATGGGCTCATATTGCCCATCCCTGTTAAAGCTAAAATATTGACATTTTGCTTTGTATCATATTTTTCTTCTTTATTTTTGTCACTTTGCAAAACTTCTCACTAGTGTGTCACATCTGTTGTGCTTCCTGTGTGTGTAAACAAGTAGTATTGCTCTCCGCCTACAGAGAAAAAGACTATGGATGACTATTAAGAGTGCGCACAGAGTTCAACCAATTCTGTTAAATAAATGTGCAAAAGTGCTGAGAGCGATGCAGAGAGTGAGACCTCTTTCTTTTCCTCCGTTTGACTAAGAAACAAACCCACACGGATTTAGCAGTTTATCAATGTCGGCAAAGTATTTCGATTTCATCCATCCATCCATGTTCTACCGCGTGTCCCTTTCGGGGTCGACAGGGTTACTGGAGTTCATTTTTCTTTATTGTTCGATTGACTGACTTACTATCAGCCCAGGCCTAGTCATGATTAAAACTTATTTTAAGGAGTAAGTGGCGTTTGTTACTAGCATACTGGCTGGCTCCACTGCAGCGCACACAAACTTGCAGTTTCCTTAAACACTTTTGATAGGCCAGGAGGCAAAAGACACGCTCAACAATTCAAGATGCCATTACAATGGACAATCAATGGTGGAAGACTATCCAAAAGGAATCTAAAGAAAATATACATTGTTTTAGCTATAAATGTGGTTGTTGCAACAGCCTCTAAGAGATGCAATAGCAATGTTTGGTGCAACAAGTTGTTCTGAAGAACTAAAATGGCTGATAGCACCAATACATGCTTGTTTGGATGCAACTGACTACTTAAAAGCTTTTGTTTGCGTCATGACGTGGGAATTTCATATTGCAAACATTAAAAATGCTAAATAAAAACAATGTATGTCATACTTCAGGAGACATTTTCTTGACTAAC
This sequence comes from Nerophis lumbriciformis, assembly GCF_033978685.3. NCBI lineage: Eukaryota > Metazoa > Chordata > Actinopteri > Syngnathiformes > Syngnathidae > Nerophis > Nerophis lumbriciformis. Next base: position 27,475,893 of record NC_084571.2, on the reverse strand, counting down.
AAGATCAACATGTCTTTGGATTTAACTTCTGCATTTAAGAACTGTGTACACTTGCAGGATGAGACTGGATCTATATAGTCCCTGAGAACCCACTCACATCTCCAAACACGTCCACCAAAACGGCACTGCACGTACTCACCGAGACATGGGGCTGGTGCTGGAGGACCGGCGGGTACCGTAGGGGCTGCTGGAGCGCCTCCTGGAGAAGGGGCTGGGCTCCCTCTCGAAGCTGGAGGACCTGTGCCTGCTGCCGTAGGGGCTGTCCGATCTCTGCCTGCTGCGGCGGCCCATGTCCCCGTAGGGACTGGGGCTCTGCTGAGACGCTTTGCGCCTCGGATAGCTGTCCTCCCCTAGTTGGCCATACCCGCCGCCGCCCAGTGGACTCTCACCACCGGTCCCTCCTCTCCTGGGACTGGGCGACATAGCAGCACTGGGGGGTTTCCTGCGGGGATTACCTGGATTCGGCTTGACCTTTGGGCTGGACTTGTGGCTCTTGGAGGACTTGCGATGGCTCCGGTCTACCCGGACCTTCTGGGGGTTGCCATGGACACCTTCCACTCGGCTTTCCCGTTTCTGCGGTTTGTCCTTACGAGACTTGCCTGAGCGGCTGCTCTCCTTGCTGCGGGACGACGACGTGGAGGACGTGCTCCCGACGCTGGTTGCGGGGTACACCTGGGCGGCCGGCATGGGGTCCAACCGTTTGAAGTCCACCTCTTGCTGCATGTAATGCTTGGACAGGCCAGACGAGGCGGGTTTCTCCTTGTCCGTCCAAGTCGCTCCCTTCTCCCGGTCCTTGCTGCTCTTCTTCTTGCTACTACCACGCTCCCCATTGCCAGGGTCTCGAACCTTATTGGGGTCCTTGGACTTTTTCCGGGAGTGTCTATGCGGCTTGCTTTCTCGGGTGGGCTCTTCGATAAAATACTCAGGCGGGGGCTCCAGGCGCTCCGCAACCGTCTCAAGTGGTCTAGAGGTCGGGGGGTCTGAAAAGGAGTCAGAGTCCGAACTGATATCGTCGTATTCCACCAGAGGTTTCACCAAGCTGACACTAGGCGGCGCCGTGTAGCCCAGGGTAAAATAGTCGGCCTCAGCCGAAGGTTCCCGATATTTTGCCGATTTATGCCGTTTACGTTTGGTGGAAGACATTAAAGATCTTAAATGCACCTTGCCATCTTGATTGGCCATGTCTCCCGCAGCCGTGTGGAACGCAGCATGGGCGCCGTGCGCCAGGCTGCTGATGCTCGATTCCGGCTTCCGCTTGGTCCCATGGTGTCGGTCCGACCCAGGCATCCCTCAAACCGGGGTCGGTGCCTCTCCTCCTGCGCCCGGGTCCAAACAGCTCATTAACCAGGGCGTCAATTCAAGTGTCCAACATGTAGCTAACGACCGCACTAGGCCGCAAACGTCCAGTGCGTCGCCTCAAAGCTGATTCATTCACTCCGCGTGTCGTCCAAACGCCTCAAAAACGACCAAAAATAAATCCACTGTTGCTCTCCAGCGACGTAAATGACCGTAAATGAAAGCTTCCTACCTAACATTGGACCATTGCGCTGTCGTCTCCGTCTCAACTGAGCTAGCACCGCTAGCTAGCTAGCTAACGGTGAGCGGGCTAGCGACTGTAGCCGCAAAAAAGAAAGAAAAAAAAAAGTCCCCTTTGTCAAAGCTGTCCTTGTCCGGTGTCTAGTTAAGGAAAGGTGATTTTATTCCACAGAATTACGGTCTTGGCACTCAGTGACGAGCAAATGTCTTCATTTAAAGACAATCGTCTCTCGAACAAAATGAAAACTTGACCCTGTAGGTGCTGTTTACATGTTCCCTTTAATGTAAGCTTTATCCCCTATAAATTCAATATTTATAAGAAATTATAGTTTTTTCATGTGCAGTAGATGTTCCAGTTTACTATCAATGGCTCTGGAAATCAACCAGGCCTATATTGAGGGCGATGCTAGTGGATTTAATACATCCACAGCCCTAGCAGCCGGAGACTACAAACGCCATTGTGGCTCCTGTGACTAGCTACTTCTGCGCAACGATGGAATGGACCGGAAGTTGGGGAGGTGTCAATGAGGGGCGTGTCCCAGCAACAGCAAATCAGCTGTATGAGCCCGCCTACTTTTGACAGTTTGAGGAAGTGATTTTATTTTGTGAACCCAATCGAAATTAAAACAAAACATAACGGTTGGGAAGGATAGTAATATAATAGTAGTTACGGCGATAGTTTTAAATCAGTATTCAAGCTTGAATCAACAAACCACAAATTGAGAATTACATTACAACGTCCTTGGATCATAAATACGTGACAGTTACATATGCCAGGCAATAAAACGTAATTCGTAAAAATAAATAATCAAAAGACAAGATAAGTATTGTTTTGGGGAAAAAAAGCCATTCGTTCCAGAGGAGTATGTGACGTCATATGACGAACGGCATGCTGACTGGCCAAGTCGTCAAATTGTGGTCGCGGCCAAATAGAAAAAGAGGAAGTGGTGTCTCTTTTGGTAATAACAAAAGTTACATTTTTCTTTGTCTTCACTATTGAACAATTGAACAAAGATATACAATGTACAAACAAGTCACTTCCAATACAATGCGATTCAATATGTTTTTCCAAAAGCAATGTACAAAGCGATACAAAATAAATCTAATTAAATACAATCCTCATACAAACAAAAAACAAGAAAGTAAAAATAAATATAACAGACAATAAAAATGAGATTAAAATAAAAATATAAAAATAATAATTCAATGGATTTTCGACTTTTTGCTATCTTCCAAGATTTAGTCAATAACTTGATATAATTAAACCAATGTGATAATTTGGGTTTCACTTTAAGGAAGCAACTTTTGTGTATGAAAAATTTAGCCTGCAATATAGTATACATCTTTTCCAAGTTTCTATCTTCAGTACATATGCCAAATTGATATAGTGGTAGTTTGAGTAGGTATTTTTTAATTTGTGGGATTTAAATTATGAACCTAATCGAAATGAAAGTAAAACACAAAGGTTTGTAATGATAGTAGTATATTAATAGTTATAGGGACACTTTTAAATCTGCATACAAGCTTGAATGAACAAATCACAAATGTGGCATTACATTAGAACTTTTGTGTCTATTTATCATAAATACGCGCCAGTAACATAGACCAGGTAATAAAACATGTATGTTTTAAGTTTAATAGTTTGGTGACAAGTGAAATATTTTTTTTTAGTATTGTGAAAAAAGCCATTCGTTTCAGAGGAGTATGTGACGTCATATGACGAAATGCGTGTTGACTGGCCAAGTTGCCACAATGGGGGCGTGACCAACTAGAAATGAGGAAGTGGTGTCTCCCTAAGCAAAAACAACAGTATCAAAGAGGATTAACAGTCAGAATTGAATCAATCAGCTTGTAAACAATGTGTGTAAATCAACAGACACCTAAAGTTGTAAATTTGATGTTGTAAATGTGATGTTTTATGTGTTGTTTACTGTTTTTTAATGTAACCTTGCTGCTGCCCTCTTGGCCAGGTCTCCCTTGGAAAAGAGATCCTTGATCTCAATGGGATTTTTACCTGGTTAAATAAAGGCTAAATTAAAAAAATAAATAAAGTGTCAATTTAGTATGGTTGTGTCAGTGAGTAGATGTAAAAAAATACACATTAGGTCTGACCTTTACATTTGGAATGTATGTATGGTATATTTATGGTTTAATGTTGAGTATGGCCTTAATTGGCTTCCATATACTTTAGCATGTTGTAAATTATTTTCATTTGTTCATTTAATTGTACTCGCGCCAAGACAAAAACAAATTTTTGTGCTCATATAATCAGGTTTTTTTAAATTTATTTATCAGCACTAGACACATCACAATTAACTTGATATCATTAAACCAACGTGATAATTTGGGTTTCACTTTAAGGAAGCGACTTTTGTGTATGAAGAATTTAGCTTGCAATATAATAATATTAGAAATCCTTTCCAAGTTGCTATCATTAATACATATGCCAAATGCATATAGTTATAGTTTGAGTAGACATTTTTTAATTTGTGGGATTTAAATTATGAACCCAATCGAAATGAAAGTAAGACACAAAGGTTTTGTAATGATAGTAGTATAATAATAGTTATAGGGACTTTTAAATCTGCATACAAGCTTGAATGAACATATCACAAATGTGGCATTACATTAGAACGTTCATGTCTATTTATCAGAAATACGTGCCAGTAACATAGACCAGGTACTAAAACATATTTTTTTTAAGGTAATCATAGTTTGGTGACAAGTGAAGTATTTTTTTTAGTATTCTGAAAAAAGCTATTCGTTCCAGAGGAGTATGTGACGTCATATGACGAAAGGCGTGCTGACTGGCCAAGTTGCCACAATGGGGGCGTGACCAACTAGAAATGAGGAAGTGGTGTCTCCCTTAGCAAAAACAATAGTATCAAAGAGGATTAACAGTCAGAATTGAATCAATCAGCTTGTAAGCAATGTGTGTAAATCAACATACACCTAAAGTGTCAATTTAGTATGGTTGTCTCAGTGAGTAGATGTAAAAAAATACACTTTAGGTCTGACCTTTACATTTGGAATGTATGTATCGTATATTTATGGTTTAATGTTGAGTATGCCCATTTTAATTGGCTTCCATATACTTTTGCATGTTGTAAATTATTTTCATTTTGTTCATTTAATTGTACTCACGCCAAGACAAAAACACGTTTTCGGGCTCATATAATCATGTTTTTAATTATTTATTTATCAACACTAGACGCGTCACAATTAACTTGATATCATTAAACCAACGTGATCATTTGGGTTTCATTTTAAGGAAGCGACTTTTGTGTATGAAAAATGTATCTTGCAATATAATAATATTATAAATCCTTTCCATGTTGCTATCGTTAATAAATATGCCAAATTTATAGTTATAGTTTGAGTAGGTATTTTTTATTTTGTGGGATTTAAATTATGAACCCAATCGAAATGAAAGTAAAACAGAGGTTTGTAATGATAGTAGTATAATAATAGTTATAGGGACACTTTTAAATCTGCATATAAGCTTGAATGAACAAATCACACATTTGGCATTACATTAGAACGTTTGTGTCTATTTATCATACATACGTACCAGTAACATAGACCAGGTAATAAAACATATATGTTTTAAGTTATTTTTTTTTAGTATTGTGAAAAAAGCCATTCGCTCCAGAGGAGTATGTGACGCCATATGACGAAGTGCGCGTTGACTGGCCAAGTTGCCACAATGGGGGCGTGACCAACTAGAAATGAGGAAGTGGTGTCTCCCTTAACAAAAACAACAGTATCAAAAAGAATTAACAGTCAGAATTGAATCAATCAGCTTGTAAACAATGTGTGTAAATCAACAGACACCTAAAGTGTCAATTTAGTATGGTTGTCTCAGTGATTAGATATACAAAATACACTTTAGGTCTGACCTTTACATTTGGAATGTATGTATTGTATATTTATGGTTTAATGTTGAGTATGCCCATTTTAATTGGCTTCCATATACTTTAGCATGTTGTAAATTATTTTCATTTGTTTATTTAATTTAATATTTAACACGTTTTCGGCCTCATAATATAATCATGTTTTTTAAATTTATTTATCAGTACCGTACGCGTCACATTAGCTACATTGTTGGTCATATTCCAGTACCCGGGCTATTGTGCGCACGGGAGGGAGTGAGGGAGGGCAATCCGTGCCAAACCGGGCCTATTGGCTGGCCGCTGCCTGGAAAAGCGGTATTATCTTTTCATGCTAATAGACGAGGTCACTCGTGTTGTTCGGGCCAACGGGGACGGACGGACGGCGGCGTCCAAGTAGCTATGCCCGGTGGACGGTAGCATGATAGCCGTGCATGGGAGTCGGCAGGAAGCGTTTTGACTCTCGCCCGCACCGAAGCCACCGAGTCGGTGAGCAGCGTCCGACATGGGGAAGGAGGTGAACGGCGTTTCCCGGAGCCGCTTTGAGGTGAGTTTTACGGAGGCGTTAACCGACGTCCGCTTGCATTGACGGAGCAGAGAAGTATGCAAACACGACGTCGGTGATGCTGCACTGGGATGATGTTAAACACTGTTGCTTTTGTGCTGTCAACAACAACAACAACATGCAGCAGGCCTGACATGTCTTGACTTGTTTAATCTTTGCCAAATCTTTTTCCTCCTGTGCACCATCACAACAAAGGACATGGAGGCTATACGCCGAATGCTGCACTAAACTTCACTGTAATTCAACAACGACGCACTTATTTGAACACACATTGTCGATGGCGAGACTTTTTGTGATGCTAGCCGGGTTGTTGTGCTGGTGTAGCCGCTGCCACGGTGGGGGCCCTCGGCTTGGGACTGCTTACATCCACGGCCGTGTGCTAGCGAGCCACAACAGGCCCCAGACCTGGTAAACAATGACACTTTGACGGCGTGCGAGTTGAGGCCCGGTGATTGCTAGTTGATGGAAAACATTTAACCACAATTAGCGCAGTGTTTGGCTGCAAACTTGTTCCCTTTAAAAACAAATATATATATATATATGGTGGCATGTTAGCCTGTGCGGCTCGGCCACTCGCTGGGTTTAATCTCTCCTTCTCCCCCCATTTAAACCGAGCGTGGGATTTGTGAGTAGGTTATTGTTTATTTTTAACAGTGCAACAGCTGACGACTCGCAAGATTCAGGCCGTTACCTCTCCGTCAAACAGCTGCGAGCGAGCCGTGCTCGCAAGCTAGCCGCAGACACCGGAGGCTGCAACCGGAAATGGCACTTTGTTTCGCCTTCAGAGTAAGATCTTTTGTTGACTTTTTTTGGGTACTTTCATTTCCGGTTTGTGTTTTTCATCCACTGTACCGCTGGTGCATACTTGCCAACCCTCCCGGATTTTCCGGGAGACTCCCGAAATTCAGCGCCTCTCCCGAAAAACTCCCGTAACAAATTTTCTCCCGAAATTCAGACGTAGCTGGAGGCCACGCCCCCTCAAGCTGCATGCGACCTGAATGACGTGTCGACAGCCTGTTCTCATGTCCGCTTTCCCACAATATAAACAGTGTGCCTGCCCAATCACATTATAACTGTAGAATGATCGAGGGCGAGTTCTTGGTTTCTTATGTGGGTTTATTGTTAGACAGTTTCATTAACGTCCTCCCAGCGCGGTAGCAACACACAACAACAGCAGTCACGTTTTCGTCTACCGTAAAGCAGTTCGTCTGCCGTAAACAGCAATGTTGTGACACTCTTAAACAGGACAATACTGCCATCTACTGTACATGCATATGTGACAATAACATCTACGGCTTTTAGAGAGTGCAGTGCACAACTGCGCACACAACAAGGAGACGAAGCAGAATGCATCATCAGAGAGGGTGTTCAGCATGGTTAGAAAAATAGTGACAGAGAATAGAACAAGAATGAACAATTCAACCCTTAATTCAACAATGAGTAGATGAGTGTTATGTGTAAATAAATTAACAGTGAAATTAAAGTATTTCTCATATATATATATATATATATATATATAGCTAGAATTCACTGAAAGTCAAGTATTTCATATATATATATATATGAAATACTTGACTTGGTGAATTCTAGCTGTAAATATACTCCTCCCCTCTTAACCACGCCCCCGCCCTCACCCCCGACCACGCCCCCCCACCACCTCCCGAAATCAGAGGTCTCAAGGTTGGCAAGTATGGTCTGGTGTGCCGTGGGAGATTATATAATTTCATCTAGCTGGGTTACAGAATCTCATCTCTGGTCAACAAAAGCACCATGAAGAAGATTCTAGCGGGAACTCTCATTCAACCCTTTTTCGATTACGCATGCACCTCCAAAACCCTCAAATCTAGACTCCAAACATCCCAGAACAAGCTAGTCAGATTACTTCTAGACCTCCACCCCAGATCCCACCTCACTCCTACCCACTTCTCCAAAATGGGCTGGCTCAGGGTGGAGGACAGAGTAAAACAACTTGCACTGAGCCTAGTCTATAAAATTCGCTACACCTCCCTGATACCGAAGTACATCTCAAACTACTTCCATAATGTAAATGACTGCCATAACCACAACACCTGGGGGAGCTCCACAAACCACGTTAAACCCAGATTCCGATCCAACAAAGGTCTTAACTCATTCTCCTTCTATGCCACATCAATATGGAATGCACTCCCAACAGATGTAAAAGAAAGTGCATCTCTACCCTTCTTCAAAATCGCACTAAAAGAACACCTCCAGGCAACTACAACCCTAGAATAGCACCCTCCCCCCACCACATCCCACCTCCCCGGAGTGTAAATAATCAAATGTATTTCTTATGCTTTCTGAGCTCACTATGTTCACTGCTCGCTGTACATATCCTACGAAGTCAGACCTGAACTGTTTCAATGTCCATTTCTCAGATGATATAATTGTTGATGACAGAAGTGCTGATATCAACCAAACCTAACCCCCCGCCCCAACCCCCTCCACATCCTACCCCCCGTATTGTAAATAATGCAAATAATTAAATGTATATACTCTGATGATTAACTTGTGTGATGACTGTATTATGCTGATAGTATATATTTGTACCATGAATTGATTAACGTGGACCCCGACTTAAACAAGTTGAAAAACGTATTCGGGTGTTACCATTTAGTGGTCAATTGTACGGAATATGTACTGTACTGTGCAATCTACTAATAAAAGTCTCAATCAATCAATCAAAAAAATGTTTTTGCAAACCAGTAAATACAATCAGCAAATTATGTGCCGTTGTTGAGTGTCGGTGCTCGGCAGAGTAACCATGTAATACTCTTCCATATCAGTACGTGGCAGCAGATAGCTAATTGCCTTGTTGATGTCGGGAACATGGTTTGTCGTGATTCCAATTTGCAGACGACAGCGGAAGGCAGGGTACAGGTAAATAAGTATTTAACGCTTAAACCAAAAATAAACAAAAGGCGAGTGCCGCTAAGAAAAGGCATTTAAGCTTAGGGATGGCTATGCAAAACGAAACTAAAACTGAACTGGCTACAAAGTTAACAAAAACAGAATGCTGGACGACAGCAAAGACTTACAGCGTGTGGAGCAGAGACGGCGTCCACAAAGTACATCCGTACATGACATGACAATCAACAATGTTCACACAAAGAAGGATAGCAACAACTTAAATAGTCTTGATTGCTAAAACAAAGCGGGTGCGGGGAATAGTGCTCAAAGGAAGATGTGAAACTGCGACAGGCAAATACCAATTAAACAGGAAAAGCCACCAAAATAGGAGCGCAAGACACCAAAAAACTCAAAATAAGTCACGATGTGACAGGTCGTGACTGTAGACTTACTTTGAGACAAGTGTTATAGTGATGCATGGTTGGTTATGGTTTGAATTCATAACCAACAATTGTGGGAACGACTTTTTACTGTCAGTATGGGCTGCTAAGTTTAATTTTTTAATGTTTTTTGCTGGTGGTCTGCCTTGGCTCAAAAAAGGTTGAAAAACATTGTTTTAACGAGTGTTGTCCCGATACCAATATTTTGGTACCGGTCCTTAAATAAAATAGTGAACATACAAGACAATTTGTCTTTTATTAGTAAGTAAGCAAACAAAGGCTCCTAATTTAGCTGCTGACATATGCAGTAACATATTGTGTAATTTTATATTGTATTATTTTGTTAAAATTATTAAGGACAAGTGGTAGAAATTGAATTATTAATCTACTTGTTCATTTACTGTTAATATCTGATTACTTTCTCTTTTAACATGTTCTAGCTACACTTCTGTAAAATGTAATAATCAGGTATTCTCCTGTTGTTTGATATTTTACATTAGTTTTGGATGACACCACATATTTGGGTATCAATCCGATACTAAGTCGTTACAGGATCATACATTGGTCAACCGGAAATGGAGCCTTGTTTCGCCTTCAGAGTAAGGTCTTTTGTTGACTTTTTGGGGACTTTCATTTCCCGTCTGGGTTTTAACTAGTATTGTCCCAGTACCAAAATTATTTCAACACTTTTCCAGAACACTGGATCTTGAGGAGCTGTTCCTTTCAAAGAGTCGTTCAAAAGACTGCCTTGTTATTTTATATATTTTTTCATTAGTTTTTTTCAATCACGAAAACAATCACTAGTATCAGTTATCAGAATCCGTTTTTTTGGCCAAGTATGCTTAACACCAGTCCTCAAATAGTGGGAGACAAGGAAAGACCGGTGTTTTGTTTCCTTTAATGTTAATAAGCTTACAATGTTATGCAGAGGTATAGTTATAACAATTCTATAGACAAATTATAATATATAGTCACAGTGAAGAGTGGGGGGGGGGGACGCAAAATATTTTATTTTTCCTTGAGGGGCGTAACAGAAAATATTTAAGAAGCATTGATTAAACACACAAGGAATTTAACTTGGTAGGCTGTGCTCTCTTTGTTCCATGTAAACAATATATTAATATTTATCTAGAAATATAAACAAGTCATTAAATTACTAATATGTACAATAATACTAAATAACCGTGCTGCAGTGAATAGAGGAAAAGCAAAAAAAGATGATGACGTAAACATGAGTTAGTACATTGACAGTGACTGCGGACTCTCCCCAAATGATAATAAACACCTCCCAGTCAACTACTAGTAACATCACTATGAGCCCGTTGACGTTCTAGAAACATAAACGGTAGCTTCAGCTCGCTCGTAGTCCTGGCTTGAGGTGAAGGCTAATTAGTTTTTAGCGTAACGTTAGCTCATTTTGCGGTGTGTGTGTGTGTGTGTTACGGACAGCAAAGCCCTGTCTGTCTGTTATTTCACTTTACCTTTTTCTGTGTTGATTGAGCTGTGTTGAAGCAGCAAAAAAGGACATTATGTTAAATGAAGAGTTTCCGTCTCTGATAGTTGATATAATAATGTAACTGCATCATTAAGCCTACATGAACTCCATGGTGGTCAGGGATGAATAGTCTCTCCTATTGCTATTGTACTATTTTTTCAGCTATAGTTACATTAATCATTAGTAATGGAGCAGCCTAGTTTTGAATGGCAGGGTCCCTGCTAGCACATGTTGATAAAAATATAACTTTTACATAATAAAAATCAACTACAGGCTTCCCAAATGCTGTAATAAATTAAGCATGATGAGTTGACTTGAAACTGTTTAATGTTGCACTTTTTATATGTAGAAGAAAAGTTTTGTAATTTTATTTAATCTGAGCAACAATTTGAGGCAGTTTAATGTTGATTAACGTGGGCAGAATTATTATAGTGTTCCCAATGTTAAATGGATAAAGCCATTGTTTACAAATTTGGTAAATAAATAACCAAAAAATGTGTATTTTGTTGTTTTCTTACTGTACCGAAAATGAACTGAACCGTGACCTCTAAACCGAGGTACGTACCGAACCAACATTTTTGTGTACCGTTACACCCCTAGTATATATATATAAAATAGTTTTTAAGTTAGTGTACGTACATAGATATTAAATATGTGTAATGTAATTAAATAAGCATCTATACATTTGATATTTCAATCACTACATTAAGTTCAGTTGTGAAAGGCATTTTTCATTCTGTTGGCACCAATGGACAGATGTCATGCTATTATTATGTCGCGCTATCATTGTGTGTGAGAGAGAAAGTGCCATGACGAGAAGCCAAGTGTTTTGTCAAGAGACGTGCGCGCACATACACAACTTTTTTTTATGGTGTGTGTGTAAGGTAAGACATATTATCTGGCGTTTTTTTTTGCAATATTATGCAACAGCAACTTTTCTTACCTTTTGATACTTGCTGATCTGTATTTGGGATCTGCATAAATCCTGAAAAATTGCGCACATCCGCTTTTGTAGTCCGTGCCGATAAGATTCTTCTTTTTCTCTATCTTCTTGTTATGGGACATTCATGCTCCGCTGTTGCCATTTCTAATATAAAGTAGTGTAAAGTTCTTACTTATATCTGTCAGTAAACTCGCCATGAAAGCGCTAAAACATACCGGTGTAGTGAGTTTACGTTATTCACCCAAGGAACTTCAGTTATTAAAGAGTTCCGGTCGCATGGTTTTTCACGGGACACATTTCCGGCGTGGTTGTTTCCGGATGAGGAGATGCTGCTCCGTCATTGATTTAAGTAAAGTCTGAATGTCATTAAAACAGTTAGCTCCATCTTTTGACACTTCTTCCACTCCCGTCCTTGCACGCTACACCGCTACAACAAAGATGACCGGGAGAAGACGCTGTCGAAGGTGAGCCATGTAAATAAGACCGCCCACAAAACGGCGCATCCGGAAGCGACTGTCGGAAAGCTACTTGAAGATGATCTGCAAAACATAATCTATGCAACATTTTGACCAAAGAACCACCAGTACATGTTATGTAGACCACAATGATGTGTTTTACATTTAGAAAAAAAAAAAAAAGTATTGTATTATAAAATAATATAATAATTATAAAATAAAATAATGTGTCTCCTTTAAAGGCCTACTGAAACCCACTACTACCGACCACGCAGTCTGATAGTTTATATATCAATGATGAAATCTTAACATTGCAACACATGCCAATACGGCCGGGTTAGCTTACTAAAGTGCAATTTCAAAATTTCGCGCGACATATCCTGCTGAAAACGTCTCGGTATGATGACGTCTGCGCGTGACGTCGCGGATTGTAGAGGACATTTTGAGACAGCATGGTGGCCAGCTATTAAGTCGTCTGTTTCATCGCAAAATTCCACAGTATTCTGGATATCTGTGTTGGTGAATCTTTTGCAATTTGTTCAATGAACAATGGAGACAGCAAAGAAGAAAGCTGTAGGTGGGAAGCGGTGTATTGCGGGCGGCTGCAGCAACACAAACACAGCCGGTGTTTCATTGTTTACATTCCCGAAAGATGACAGTCAAGCTTTACCATTGGCCTGTGGAGAACTGGGACAACAGAGACTCTTACTAGGAGGACTTTGAATTGGATACGCAGACACGGTACCGTGAGTACGCTTCCAAACATTTGATCGCTTGCCCGTACGTGCGTGCCGCTATGTGCATGTCACGTACGTAACTTTGGGGACTTTGGGGAAATATATGTGCTGTATGAACTTTGGGGAGGTAAACGTTTCTTTGGGCTGTGGGATTGAGTGTGTTGTGCAGGTGTTTGAGTTGTATTGGCGGGTTATATGGACGGAAGGGGGGAGGTGTTTGTTATGCAGGATTAATTTGTGGCATATTAAATATAAGCCTGGTTGTGTTGTGGCTAATAGAGTATATATATGTCTTGTGTTTATTTACTGTTTTAGTCATTCCCAGCTGAATATCAGGTCCCACCCGCCTCTCACAGCATCTTCCCTATCTGAATCGCTCCCACTGCCCTCTCGTCCTTCACTCTCACTTTCCTCATCCACAAATCTTTCATCCTCGCTCAAATTAATGGGGAAATCGTCACTTTCTCGGTCCGAATCGCTCTCGCTGCTGGTGGCCATGATTGTAAACAATGTGCAGATGTGAGGAGCTCCACAACCTGTGACGTCACGCTACTTGTCTGCTACTTCCGGTACAGGCAAGGCTTTTTTATCAGCGACCAAAAGTTGCAAACTTTATCATCGATGCTCTCTACTAAATCCTTTCAGCAAAAATATGGCAATTTCGCGAAATGATCAAGTATGACACATAGAATGGACCTGCTATCCCCGTTTAAATAAGAAAATCGCATTCAGTAGGCCTTTAATCTGGTGCGCCTTATATAAGGAAAAAAAAGGTCAAAATTAGACCATTCATCGGCGGTGCGCCCTATGGTCTGGAAAATACGGTACTGTTAGTATAGGATGATTTAGTAAAACAAGTCTGCCATCTTTGCTCTTTTTAAAGATCACCGTAGCAACAAATGTCCGCCTCCTTCATGACGACTGTGAGCACGATAAGTACACATCCTCTAATTGCGCGTATGTTTGCACCTGTGAGGACGTGCAAATGTTGATCTTGTCACAGTTGTTTGCCTTTTTATAAATGGTGTGTACGTCCCTTTTGCTTTTGTGCCCCCGCTCCCCTAAATTACTGACTTTAATGTATCTTTCTACATCATACGATTCAGGCGTGTGGGAGAGGAGGGAGCGCCAAGTCCTGCTTTTTGTACTCTGTGTACAGAAAGGACTGTCTCTGGATTTTGTCCGAGCGTTTCTTCTTCCCCCTCAACAGTACACACTTGTTTGCATGGCAATAGACTCTCACAAGGCAAATACAGCTAATAATAAGAAGCAGCATTTTTTCCATATCATCTACCGTATTTTCCGGACCATAGGGCGCACCGGAGTATAAGGTGCACTGCCGATGAATGGTCTATTTTTTCATATATAAGGCGCACCGGATTATAAGGCGCACTGAAGGAGTCATATTATTATTATTTTGTTCTAAATGGAAAACTCTTCCGGGCTTCACGGTGGCAGAGGGGTTAGTGCATCTGCCTCACAATACGAAGGTCCTGAGTAGTCTTGGGTTCAATCCCGGGCTCGGGATCTTTCTGTGTGGAGTTTGCATGTTCTCCCCGTGACTGCGTGGGTTCCCTCCGGGTACTCCGGCTTCCTCCCGCTTCCAAAGACATGCACCTGGGGATAAGTTGATTGGCAACACTAAATTGGCCCTAGTGTGTGAATGTGAGTGTGAATGTTGTCTGTCTATCTGTGTTGGCCCTGCGATGAGGTGGAGACTTGTCCAGGGTGTACCCCGCCTTCCGCCCGATTGTAGCTGAGATAGGCTCCAGTGCCCCCCGTGACTCCAAAGGGAATAAGCGGTAGAAAATGGATGGATGGATGGAAAACTCTTCCTTGTGGTCTACATAACATGTAGACCACGCGCCAACCTATCTCTCCGACCTCCTTCAGTCTTACTGCCCCACCCGATCCTTAAGATCAGCCGATCAGCTGCTGTTGACGGTCCCTGACACAAGGCTGAAGCTTAGAGGTGACAGAGCTTTCGCCGTTGCTGCTCCCAAGCTCTGGAACGACCTACCTCTGAGTGTTAGACAAGCCTCCTCTCTTCCTGTTTTTAAATCTCTCTTAAAAACATACTTTTATTCCATGGCTTTTAACACTGAGTGATATCCATCCTGCAATGGCGCCCCATAATACACCTGCTGTGAACCTGTTTTTATTTATTCTATTTTATTTATTTATTTTTTATCGTGTTCTGTTTGTGTTGTGTTGTGTTTGCTCGGTACTCGTTTTATCTTTTAACCTGCCCATTGTACAGCACTTTGGCTACCCCTGTGGTAAATTTTAAATGTGCTTTATAAATAAAGTTGATTTGATTTGATTTGATGTAATGGTGGTTCTTTGGTCAAAATGTTGCATAGATTAATTTTACAGATCATCTTCAAGTCGCTTTCTGATGGTCGCTTCAGGATGCGCCGTTTTGTGGGCGGTCTTATTTACGTGGCTCACCGTCATCTTTGTTGTAGCGGTGTAGCGTGCAAGGACGGGAGTGGAAGAAGTGTCAAAAGATGGAGCTAACTGTTTTAATGACATTCAGACTTTACTTCAATCAATAACGGAGCAGCAGTTTGTCCCGTGAAAAACAGTCCGACCGGAACTCTCTAATACCTAAAGTTCCTTGGGTGAATAATGTAAACTCATTACACCGGTATGTTTTAGCGCTTTCACTGACAAGATATAAGTAAGAACTTTACACCATGTATACCTGCAAAAGCTCATTTTGCAGGTATACACCTCAGTCAAATAATGTGACGCATGCTAGCTGTTAGCATGTCATTTTGCAGGTATTCAC
Organism: Nerophis lumbriciformis; assembly: GCF_033978685.3. NCBI lineage: Eukaryota > Metazoa > Chordata > Actinopteri > Syngnathiformes > Syngnathidae > Nerophis > Nerophis lumbriciformis. Next base: position 27,460,170 of record NC_084571.2, on the reverse strand, counting down.
CTGAAAGTCAAATATTTTATTAGAAGCATGTTAACATTAGTATGCTAGCGTTTTAGCTAACTTTGCAGGTATGCTCCTCCACAGTCAAATATTTTGTTAATTCATGTATGTTAACAGTTAGCATGCTATCTTTACAAGCTCATTTTGCAGGTATACACCTCAGTCAAATATTTTGTCACTTGACGCATGTTAGCTGTTAGCTTGTGACCTTTTTAGCTCATTTTGCAGTTATTCAACTCGTCAAATATTTTATTTGATACATGTTAACTGTTTGCTTGTTAACGTTAGTATGCTAGCCTTGTAGCTAATTGTGCAGCTCCTCCAGAGTCAACTATTTTGTTAATTCATGTATGTTACGGTTAGCATGCTAATGTAAACATGCCTGATGTCTAAGCTCATTTTGCAGGTATACACCTCAGTCAAATAATTTGACGCATGCTAGCTGTTAGCATGCCAGCTCTTTAGTCATTTTGCAGGTATTCACCTGAGAGTCAAATGTTTTATTAGATGCATGTTAACGTTAGTATGCTACCGTTTTAGCTAACTTTACAGGTATGCTCCTCCACAGTCAAATATTTTGTTAATTTGCGTATATTAACAGTTAGCATGCTATATTTCTAAGCTCATTTTGCAGGTATACACCTCAGTCAAATAATTTGACGCATGCTAGCTGTTAGCATGTCAACTTATTAGTCATTTTGCAAGTATTCACCTGAGAGTCTAATGTTTTATTAGATGCGTGTTAAGGTTAGTGTGCTAGCAGTTTAGCAAATTTTGCAGGTATGATCCTCCACAGTCAAATATGTTGTTATTTCATGTATGTTAACAGTTAGCATGCTATATTTACAAGCTCATTTTGCAGGTATACACCTCAGTCAAATATTTTGTCACTTGACGCATGTTAGCTGTTAGCATGTGACCTTTTTAGCTCATTTTGCAGTTATTCAACTCGTCAAATATTTTATTTGATACATGTTAACTGTTTGCTTGTTAACGTTAGTATGCTAGCCTTGTAGCTAATTGTGCAGCTCCTCCAGAGTCAACTATTTTGTTAATTCATGTATGTTACGGTTAGCATGCTAATGTAAACATGCCTGATGTCTAAGCTCATTTTGCAGGTATACACCTCAGTCAAATAATTTGACGCATGCTAGCTGTTAGCATGCCAGCTCTTTAGTCATTTTGCAGGTATTCACCTGAGAGTCAAATGTTTTATTAGATGCATGTTAACGTTAGTATGCTACCGTTTTAGCTTACTTTACAGGTATGCTCCTCCACAGTCAAATATTTTGTTAATTTGCGTATATTAACAGTTAGCATGCTATATTTCTAAGCTCATTTTGCAGGTATACACCTCAGTCAAATCATTTGACTCATGCTAGCTGTTAGCATGTCAGCTTTTTAGTCATTTTGCAAGTATTCACCTGAGAGTCAAATGTTTTATTAGATGCGTGTTAAGGTTAATGTGCTAGCAGTTTAGCAAATTTTGCAGGTATGCTCCTCCACAGTCAAATATGTTGTTATTTCATGTATGTTAACAGTTAGCATGCTATATTTACAAGCTCATTTTGCAGGTGTACACCTCAGTCAAATATTTTGTCACTTGACACATGTTAGCAGCTTATTAGCTCATTTTGCAGTTTTCAGCTCAGAGCCAAATATTTTGTTTGATGCATGTTAACTGTTTGCATGTTAACGTTAGTATGCCAGCGTTGTAGCTAATTTTGCAGCTCCTCCAGAGTCAAATATTTTGTTACTTAACGCATGCTAGATTTTTAGCGCATTCCATCTAATACCGAAAATATGGTCTGATTATAAGAACATTTGAATAAAATAATGGAGGCTTCTGAATGTTTTTTTTACAGCGTTTTATTGGCAGAATAGAGCGACTCCCATTGGCTCAATGGTTAGATGACTTTTGCTAGCGTTTATTTACGATTTAGAATGCAATAAAAAAAAAAGAAAAACATATGCGCTTGTCTTAGGATAAGGATTGGGAATGATGAATGATAGGCAAATAAAAAAAAAATAAAAAAGTACAGTTCCCCTTTAACAGACATAAAATCCTGTTCTTTATGAGCTCCATGACAGTGCATCTATCATCATCATCATCCTCATCATCATATACTCTTTAGTGATATGATTAAAGCGAGGGTTTTTGCGAACATAATCGTCTGTTGCTTTATCGTTTTCCAGATGTTCACAAACAGCGACGAGGCAGTCATCAATAAGAAGCTACCTAAGGAGCTGTTGCTGCGGTGAGTGACATTTGCAAAACACACAAAAAAACGTAGCGGCTTGAACACGTTTTCCCTCGACTCCGTGCGGAGCGATGTGGAGTATTCAAAGGCGCCATTGGCCTCCTCCCTCCTCAAACAAACACATAATGCATACATGCCCTTTAGCAAATATATCACGCAAACCTGCAAGACTTCTTTTTTTTTTCCCTACTGAACCTCCGCTGCCTGCATGTTTAAAAGTCTTAATTAAAAACAGATGCCTTTAGGTTATACAACATTCAAATTGTTCTCAGACGAGGGGCAGGGAAAAAAACAAAAACATAAGCCTCTTATCAAAATGAAGGCCATAACTCAGCCCTCGGCCTCGCCAGCCCAAACGCTCATCTTGTGAGGTCGTCTGCATCGAAGCTCGCAAAACTATTACACTCTTCACTGGTACCTCTCTGGCTAGTAGTTCCACTTATTAGCCTGTAAGGTGCCCACATAGAGCGGAGACAAGCACCAGATTGGCTGTGCATCCTGATGAATTATTGAAATATTTGTGGCGGCCCGCCGTTAATGCATTTGGACCGCCACAAATACAAACCCCAAAACCAGTGAAGTTGGCACGTTGTGTAAATCGTAAATAAAAACAGAATATAATGATTTGCAAATTATTTTCAACCTATATTGAATTGAATACACTGCAAAGACAAGACGCTTCACATTCAAACCGGAAAACTTTATTTTTTGCAAATATTAGCTCATTTGGAATTTGATGCCTGCAACATGTTTCAGAACAGCTGGCACAAGTGGCAAAAAAGACTGAGAAAGTTGAAGAATGCTCATCAAACACTTATTTGGAACATCCCATAGGCATACCGTATTTTTCGGAGTATAAGCCGCACCGGCCGAAAATGCATAATAAAGAAGGAAAAAAACATATAAGTCGCACTGGAGTATAAGTCGCATTTTTGGGGGAAATTTATTTGATAAAACCCAACACCAAGAATAGACATTTGAAAGGCAATTTAAAATAAATAAAGAATAGTGAACAACAGGCTGAATAAGTGTACGTTATATGAGGCATAAATAACCAACTGAGAACGTGCCTGGTATGTTAAAGTAACATATTATGGTAAGAGTCATTCAAATAACTATAACATATAGAACATGCTATACGTTTACCAAACAATCTTGTCACTCCTAATCGCTAAATCCCATGAAATCTTATACGTCTAGTCTCTTACGTGAATGAGCTAAATAATATTATTTGATATTTTACGGTAATGTGTTAATAATTTCACACATAAGTCGCTCCTGAGTATAAGTCGCACCCCCGGCCAAACTATGAAAAAAAACTGCGACTTATAGTCCGAAAACTACGGTACATGCCAACCCTCCCGATTTTCCCGGGAGACTCCCGAATTTCAGTGCCCCTCCTGAAAATCTCCCCGGGCAACCATTCTCCCGAATTTCTCCCGATTTCCACCCGGACAACTATATTGGGGGCGTGCCTTAAAGGCACTGCCTTTAGAGTCCTCTCTCACCTTAAAAGGAGACTATTATATATGTCTCCGTTATCCATAGGTTTATCTATAACCCATAAAGTAGGCAGGGACGGAGCTATTCCTCAGCGTGTGTTTATTCCAGCCGGTACGTTAATACACTGACACACAACATCCGGATTCCCATCATGCATTGCTTCAAAACTACGGCAAGTAGTAATGTCCAAAAACATAACAGAGACGAAGCAGAAGAACGAAGAAGAGACATGGCGACGACGAGTAAGAAGAAGAAGTACGCTTGCAAGTTCCAAAATGATTGGAAAAAATAATTTCAATTCATCCAGGACAGCTGGAAGGGGAAGGGGTATGCTGCCTGCACATTTTGTAGATCAGACTTCTCCATTGAACACGGTGGCCGAACGGATATACTCATTCATGAACGGATTATATATATATATATATATATATATATATATAATTTGAGCCAGGAAAAACCCTGGCAGCTACGCGCGTTTGTACCATAGCAGAATGAAAAGAAGTGGGTGAATTATCTTGTCCTCATTAAGTGTATGTATATATATATATATATATATATATATATATATATATGTATATGTATATGTGTGTATATATATATATATATATATATATATATATATATATATATATATATACATACATACATACATACATACATACATACATACATACATACATACATATATATATATATATATATATATATATATATATATATATATACATACATACATACATACATACATACATACATACATACATACATACATACATATATATACACTTAATGAGGACAAGATAATTCACCCACTTCTTTTCATTCTGCTATGGTACAAATGAGCGTAGCTGCCAGGGTTTTTCCTGGCTCAAATTGAGGCAGAGGTGGTACAATCCTGACCATGCACCAGGATTTTAACGCAAAAAAAGGTAATTTTTTCCAATGTACAGTAATATGCTCCAAAGAACACCGCAAAATGTATTATCATTTTTATTAATTTGATGGGTAGTAAAATGCTGTAAAATCATAAGTCAAGCAGATATTTTAGTATTTATTTGTATTTAGACAAACAATGTTTGGAAAGTTTGATAATATACTGTAATATTTGTTGCAACAATGGATACTATTTAAGTTTAAAAGGCATGCAATGTCAAGCAGTACATATATTTTTTCTGTCAAAATGAAAAAAATCCATTACGTTTAGTGAGACAATTTGAAGTACTTTATTGACACATCATTTCCAGGTGTTTGCCAGCCAAATAAAATGATGTCGCGGGCCAGATCTGGCCCCCGGACGTTGAGTTTTACACCTCAATCCACACTCAACCCTCTTTCCTGGAAACAGCAGTTGACAGCGTGCCAAAAAGTAAATTTTGGCCCGCCTTTACTTGAGCAAAAAGCACCACCTACTTCTTGTAGGTGAATTCATATTGGGCAGAGTGTGGGGTCTCAAGCAATTGGCTTATTTAAATATTTGCATATTCAAACAGGCAGCACGGTGGAACAGGGGTTAGTGCATGTGCCACACAATACGAAGGTCCTGAGTAGTCCTGAGTTCAATCCCGGGCTCGGGATCTTTCTGTGTGGAGTTTGCATGTTCTCCCCGTGACTGCGTGGGTTCCCTCCGGGTACTCCGGCTTCCTCCCACCTCCAAAGACATGCACCTGGGGATAGGTTGATTGGCAACACTAAATTGGCCCTCGTGTGTGAATGTGAGTGTGAATGTTGTCTGTCTATCTGTGTTGGCCCTGCGATGAGGTGGCGACTTGTCCAGGGTGTACCCCGCCGTCCGCCCGAATGCAGCTGAGATAGGCTCCAGCACCCCCCGCGACCACAAAAGGGACAAGCGGTAGAAAATGGATGGATGGATGGATGGGATAGATATTCAAACAGACAGGTAGCGGCCAGCTGCGCGCTCAATTCCACGTTAATTGGGATGTAAACATTTTTTCTTGGATTAATGCGTGCGCACACTTGAATAAATCTGAAACTGTTTATGCGTACAATGTTTTCTGGATTTGTACTAGGAAATCAATGCAACTCTTCAAATACATGAGGCCCCTGGTGGCTTCATGCTTGCAGAATTTGTCGATTATCACATATTTCCCAATGTAGCTTTGCCTTGCAAAATGTTACATTTTTGTATTTAAATTCTGCATTTTTGTAAAACGATAGAGAACTTCGTCTTCTTGGTCACTGTTGTTGCTAGGCAGAACTCGTGGATTCCAATTATTGACCACAAATTGCAGAATGTTTTGTGGGATGTAGATTTTCCAAGCCAAAGCTCATTCTTTTTGCTCCTTTTAACATAACATTGTTGTGAAATTGTTTTGTTGCAGAATAGGTAAGATTTTTTTGGAAAAACACACAATTTTGTTTTTGCAGTATTTTCAAATGCTTAATTTTCAGCGCAATATTTTTTTTTTGTAGAGTGAAATACTGCATTTGTGTGAAAAAATAGAGGATTGTCTTCCTGGTCTTTCTTTTTAAACAAAAGAGTATTTTGCCAAATCGATTAGGATTTTTGGGGAACACAATTTTGTTGCTCAATTCATTAACTGCGCATACTTGAATACATCTGAAAATGACTATCTGTACAACATTTTCTGGATTTGATCTTACACCATTTTTTACTTGGAAATACACACAACTCTTAATTAATACATGAGGCCTCTGGTCTGCCAGAGAACAAGAAGACATATTAGCAGCTAGTATCAGTCTTGTCAACTTAGCGCCTTTGTCGCTATATTTAGCAATTTTACTGCAGTTTATCAGTAATCGTTAAATCCCCAATCTGGACCAAAGTCCCCCTGTTGAGGACTTGGTCTAAAGCAGGGGTGTCAAACCAATTTTAGATAGGGGGCCACATGGAGAAAAATATACTCCCAAGTGACAACTTCTAATTGTTCTCTTTGTTTAAAAATATAACAAGCACATTCAGAAAATGTACAAATCATAATGTTGTTGTTTAGTTTTTTTACACTTGCATGTTGCGGTCAATAGTATTCTCTCTTTATTTGTTGTCATTTATACCTTCTGAATAAATTATGTGACAATGTTCATCAGTCAACTCATTGGTGTTAATTTTCAATCTATCAAGATACAAAAATTATATCAAAATCCAATTACAGGATGTTATTTATGTCGTTTGCTCATTTTCCTCGACTGATGCACTAACATCACGTGTTTTTTTTGTTTGTGTTTTTACATATACCGTATTTTTCGGACTATAAGTCGCAGTTTTTTTCATAGTTTGGCCGGGGGTGCGACTTATACTCAGGAGCGACTTATGTGTGAAATTATTAACACATTACCGTAAAATATCAAATAATATTATTTAGCTCATTCACGTAAGAGACTAGACGTATAAGATTTCATGGGATTTAGCGATTAGGAGTGACAGATTGTTTGGTAAACGTATAGCATGTTCTATATGTTATAGTTATTTGAATGACTCTTACCATAATATGTTACGTTAACATACCAGGCACGTTCTCAGTTGGTTATTTATGCCTCATATAACGTACACTTATTCAGCCTGTTGTTCACTATTCTTTATTTATTTTAAATTGCCTTTCAAATGTCTGTTCTTGGTGTTGGGTTTTATCAAATAAATTTCCCAAAAAAATGCGACTTATACTCCAGTGCGACTTATGTGGTTTTTTCCTTCTTTATTATGCATTTTTGGCTGGTGCGACTTATACTCCGGAGCGATTTATACTCCAAAAAACACGGTATAGCATAATCTATAAAGATACAAATAATTGCTATTGCAACGTCTAGTGCAGTGGTCCCCAACCACCGGGCCTTGGCCCGGTACCGGTACGTGGATCGATTGGTACCGGGCCGCACAAGAATTAAAAAAAAAAAAAAGTTAAAAAAATAAATAAATAAATAAAATAAATATTTTTTGTTTTTTTATTAAATCAACATAAAAAACACAAGATACACTTACAATTAGTGCACCAACCCAAAAAACCTCCCTCCCCCATTTAAACTCATTCACACTCATTCGCACAAAAGGATTGTTTCTTTCTGTTATTAATATTTCTGGTTTCTACAATATATATCAATATAGATCAATACAGTCTGCAGGGATACAGTCCGTAAGCACACATGATTGTATTTTTTTATGACAACACCCCCCCCCCCAATGGTCTAGTGGACACATTTAGAACAGCAGTTTTTTTCATTGAAAAATTTGGGCAAATTTTTATACTTGCAAACTCATCCGTACGTTTGACACACCTGGTCTAAAGTGTCTTTGTCTGTCTTCCAGAATCTTCTCATTTCTGGATGTGGTGACGCTGTGTCGCTGTGCTCAAGTTTCACGAGTGAGTGTGTGCATAGAATTATGCCATGTTTTATTATTCGTGGTACATGCCCACAATGATTGGTCTGCCGCTCTGCTCCCTCTCAGTCCTGGAATGTCCTGGCGCTGGACGGCAGCAACTGGCAGCGGATCGACCTTTTTAACTTCCAGCGGGACATCGAGGTGAACTTCTAGCATGTCTGCCTGATAGCGTGCGTGTGGAGCGCAGGCACTTTGTACGCTGGTGTGTCTTGCAGGGTCGGGTGGTGGAGAACATCTCAAAGCGATGCGGGGGCTTCCTGAGGAAGCTGAGCCTGCGGGGGTGCCTCGGCGTGGGCGACAGTGCCCTGAGGTGAGGCCCACCCCGTAGAGGGGGATGACTTTAAGGCTTTTTGCCGGTCACATGAATGTCAATACCTTTGTTTTTCCCAGGACGTTCTCTCAGAACTGCAGGAACATTGAGCTGCTCAGTTTGAACGGCTGCACCAAGATCACTGACAGGTGCGTCAGTGATTTTTGACCTGTTATGATACTTGAGTAGATATTGAAAGGGTAAAAGAAAACACATTTTTGGGTGTATTAATACACACTCATGTAAAAAATATACAACATAAAGTAGCAAGAATCACGTCAATAATGAATAACGCAAAACATGTTTTAGACCAAAAATCACTTCATATTCTCTACTGCTCACTAGTGTTACCATATCTGAGTTATTGTGTAGAAATATGGAGAAACAACTACAAATGTGCGCTTCATTCACTAACAGTGTTACGAAAAAGATAAATTACAACAGTGGTTCTTAACCTTGTTGGAGGTACCGAACCCCACCAGTTTCATATGCGCATTCACCGAACCCTTCTTTAGTGAAAAATAAAATGTTGTTTTTTTCAAATTCAAGACAAAGTTATATGTTTTTGGTAACACTTTAGTATGGGGAACATATTCTAAGTAACAAAGACTTAATTTAGAGTTTTTTGGACACTAGGGGAACATATTCAAAGTAACAAAGACTTAATTTAGAGTTTTTTGGTTAGGGTTAGAGGGTTAGGGTTATAATAAGGCCATGCCGAATAAGGCATAAATAAGTACTTAATAATGATTAGTTAAGAGCCAATATGTTACTAATTTGCATGTTAATAAGCAACTAATTAATGGTGAATATGTTCCCCATACTAAAGTGTTACCATGTTTTTTTTTACTGGTGCTCAAAATGAACCGTGCATGAACATCACCTTGTTCAAAGAACAAAAACAACACAGTGCATAAACTCACAACAAATTACACACATGCAAATCAGTGTGACTTCTGCTGTTGCCGTATTCGTAATACGCCGATAGGGAGAAGTTTTTATTTACACGATGAGTCGGGTGTGTCTTGACCTCCGCCGAACCCCTGAGCCCGACTCACCGAACCCCAAGGGTTCGATCAAACACAGGTTAAGAACCACTGAATTAGAATAATACATAATGTTGAATATAGAGAACATACAAACCCTTTATTTATTTAATCACAAATATTGAAATTCAACGATTTGGTGCATTTGCAAACAGCTAAAATGATGTACAAGTTAAACTATTACATGCTACTCAAGAATGTACAACAATTCTTCTCAACAAAAGAGGAGAAATATAACCTTAGAGGAAAATCTAATTTAAAACATGTGTATGCTTGTACAACACTTAAAACATTTAGCATATCAGTATGTGGAATGCAATTATGGAATGGATTAACCAAAGAAATCCAACAAAGCACCAATATGATTCAGTTTAAGAGACTGTTCAAACTACAAGTGTTCACAAAGTACATAGAACAAGAATTATGATCATCTTGAACCCTTTTTTTAAATTTTTTATATTTTTTTATTGAGACAAAGATTATTTATGTATTTATTATTTGTTTACTTACTATGGTATATTATTTATTTATAATGTATTTGTTCACTGTTCTGTTACAGAGAACTAGGAAATAGGATCAAATTGCTATGGTATGAAAAGGGGTAGGATTAAATAAGCTCAGCTTCTTCCTACTCCTTTTCGGATGTACTGTAATGAAACAACTGGAAATATGTGATGAATTACATTGTAGTGTATGCATGTTCGAAATAAACTGAAACTGAAAAAACTGAAACTGATGTTTATGGCACAAACACTGTCTTTTGCAGCACCTGTAACAGCCTGAGCAAGTTCTGCCCAAAACTAAAGCACCTGGACCTCGCCTCGTGTACCTCAATCACCAACCTGTCACTCAAAGCTCTCAGGTGAAACTTTTGTGGTAAAACAAAAGCTAAGTGCTTAACAGTTTATCAATCAATCAATGTTTACTTATATAGCCCTAAATCACGAGTGTCTCAAAGGGCTGCACAAGCCACAACGACATCCTCGGCTCAGATCCCACACCAGGGCAAGAAAAAACTCAACCCAGTGGGATGACAATGAGAAACCTTGGAGGGGACCGCAGATGGACCCCCCTGGGCGACCGGTGCAATGGACGTCGAGTGGATTTAGCATAATATTGTGAGAGTCCAGTTCATAGTGGATCCAACATAATAGTGAGAGTCCAGTCCATACTGGGGCCAGCAGGAGATCATCTTGAGTGGAGACAGGTCAGCAGCGCAGAGACGTCTCCAACTGATGCACAGATGAGTGGTCCACCCTGGGTCCCGACTTTGGACAGCTAGCGCAACACCGAATATGTGCCCCCCTTCTCCACGAATGAGAGGGGGGCAGAGCAGAAAAGAAACGGCAGATCAACTGGTCTAAAAGGGGGGTCTATTTAAAGGCTAGAGTATACAAATTAGTTTTAAGATGGGACTTAAATGCTTCTACTGAGGTAGCATCTCTAATTGTTACCGGGAGGGCATTCCATAGTACTGGAGCCCGAATAGAAAACGCTCTATAGCCCGCAGACTTTTTTTGGGCTCTGGGAATCACTAATAAGCCAGAGTTCTTTGAACTCAGATTTCTTGCCGGGACATATGGTACAATACAATCAGCAAGATAGGATGGAGCTAGACCGTGTAGTATTTTATACGTAAGTAGTAAAACCTTAAAGTCACATCTTAAGTGCACAGGAAGCCAGTGCAGTTGAGCCAGTATAGGCCTAATATGATCAAACTTTCTTGTTCTAGTCAAAAGTCGAGCAGCAGCATTTTGTACCAACTGTAATCTTTTAATGCTAGACATAGGGAGACCCGAAAATAATAAGTTACAGTAATCGAGACGTTTAAACAATTTCTTGTTTGAGATGAGTGCAATATGATTTACAGTAGAATGTCAATGTATGAACTTAGTTGGCTCTTGAACATGGTTTGTAAATTGAAAAGTTTGTATAGCTAAGCATAGTTCCCCATAAGAAACAATGTAAAGCAAAACAATTGGTTCTAGCCTTGGGAAGTGTCCCTATTTTAGTTAACAAACATGCGCAATTTGAAGTGTGTGTGTGTGCGTGTGTGTGCGTGTGTAGTGTGTGTGTGTGTGTGTGTGTGCACACGAGGTGTGGTGAGATTATTCTCTGCATTTGACCGATCACCCTCACCCCCTGGGAGGTGAGGGGAGCAGTGAGCAACAGCGGTGGCATAATTATATTTATTTATATATATATATATATGTGTGTATTAGAGATGCGCGGTTTGCAGGCACAACCGCGGAGTCCGCGGATTATCCGCGGATCGGGCAGATGAAATTAAAAAAAATTAGATTTTATCCGCGGGTCGGGTCGGGTCGGGTGGTTCAAATTATTTAAAAAAATTAGATTTTAAATAGATTCAGGCGGGTGGAAGTTAAACCAATTCGGAAATATATATACATAGTTAAATGTTGTTACCCACATACGAAAAACGAGCAGGCACCTGCAGCATATGCCACAACAGAAGAAAAAAAAAAAAAGAGATGGACACTTTTACGGAGCGGAGAAGGGACGCCTCGCCGGGGTCCGGGACCGAGGCCCCTTCCCCCGAGAGGGCCCCACCGGGAGCCGTAGCTGAGGCGATCCGCGAGAAGGGCCCGACGCACGTCCAGGGTCACCACCGCGCCCAACGCACCGACACCCCGCCTCGTCCGCCTTCGCCGCGGCCGGCGTCACGCGCAGCAGGTAAGCAGCTTACCTGCCCGCCACCTCCGTGGCCGGGGGCTCGTAACAGGGGTCACTCCGCGCGCTCCGCCCGCGCAGCTTACCTGCCCGCCACCCTTGTTGCCGGGGGCTCGTAACAGGGGTCACTCCGCGCGCTCCGCCCGCGCAGCTTACCTGCCCGCCACCCTCGTTGCCGGGGGCTCGTAACAGGGGTCACTCCGCGCGCTCCACCCGCGTAGCTTACCTGCCCGCCACCCTCGTTGCCGGGGGCGCATAACAGGGGTCACTCCGCGCGCAGTGCGCTCACGAAAGGGGTGGGGCTCACCCTGGTTGATATAGACAGCAGCTAGGACGGTGGCCATGGAAGTTGGAACCCGCTAAGGAGTGTGTAACAACCCACCTGCCGAATCAACTAGCCCTGAAAATGGATGGCGCTGGAGCGTCGGGCCCATATACCCGGCCGTCGCCGGCAGCGAGACGCGCTTGGAGGTGCGCTCAGCGCGGCTCCCATATGATTGCGCACTGGTGTGCGTCTGGGTCGTGACAGCGTGGCACGCGAATGTCTGTGCTGCATTGGATCAGTCTCCTTTCTTTAACAGGCAAAAGCTTTATAACCTCACTAATGCCTTGCATCGTCTATATTAGATATATAACGACGGGCGGGTGCGGGCGGATGGCGGGCGGATGCGGTTCTGATCAAATGTTAGATCGGGTAGATTGCGGATGGTTGACGACTTTCTGATGCGGTTGCGGATGAAATAATTGCCTATCCGCGCATCTCTAGTGTGTATGTATATGTATGTGTATATATGCAGTATATATATATATATATATATATATATATATATATATATATATATATATATAAATAATTATGCCACCGCTGTTGAACATCCGCACCGTAACACAACACAACAAATACCCAGAACCCCTTGCAGCACTAACTCTTCCGGTGAGCTACAATATACACCCACCGCTACGTCCTACCCCCCCCCCCCCCCCCCCCCCCCCCCCCAACCTCAACCACGCCCACCTCTACCTGCTCTCAGGGAGAGCATGTCCCAAATTCCAAGCTGCTGTTTTGAGGCATGTTAAAAAAAAAATGCCCTTTGTGACTTCAGTCATAAATATGGCAGTGCCATGTTGGCATTGTTTTCCATAACTTGAGTTGATTTATTTTGGAAAACCTTGTTATATTGTTTAATGCATCCAGCGGGGCATCACAAGAAAATTAGGCATAATAATGTGTTAATTCCACGACTGTATATATCGGTATCGGTTGATATCGGAATCGGCAATTAAGAGTTGGACAATATCGGAATATTGGATTTTGGCAAAAAAAGCTATTATCGGACATCTCTGCCCATAACCCATGTCCAGCGTGCGGTGGATGTCCGTTTAGCAAAGGCATAAGTTTGTGTCGACGCAATCGAGTATGTGTTTCGCTTTAAGATGGTATTTTAAACTTTATGTGCGCTGATGATAAAAAGCCTTACATTTTTTTTGTCACCTTTAATTGATCTCTCTTGTTGATGTTTTTGTTACTTCTCAGTGAGGGCTGTCCACTGTTGGAGCAGCTCAACATCTCCTGGTGTGATCAGGTCACCAAAGACGGCATCCAGGCTCTGGTTCGGTGCTGTCCTGGACTCAAGGGCCTTTTTCTCAAAGGCTGCACACAGGTGCATTAGCTGAAGACTGAGACTGATGTCCTTTTGTATTTTTTTTGATCCTTTTCCTTTTTTTAGCTGGAGGATGAGGCACTGAAGCATATTGGGGCGCACTGTCCTGAGTTGGTCACGCTCAACCTGCAGACATGCTCAGTAAGTACAGTCAATATTAAAATTATGGAATGGATTAAGTAAAGAAGTTAAAAATTGTACTGATATGATCCAGTTTAAGAGGTTGTTCAAAATAATAGTGCTTACAGAGTACAAAGAAGAAGAATTATGAGAAATACTTTCAACCTTATTGAAAATAAGATATTCTTCATCTCAGTATGTTAATAATGACTGAATTAATTAATTAATGACATATTACAAAACTGTTATATACTAATTCATAGATGTTATTTTATTATATAAAAAGGTCAGTAAATGATTCTATATATTTGTAAACGCTTTGAAGTGGGAAAGTGGTAGGATTAAATAAGCTTTGCTTCTTCCTACTCCTTTTCGGGCATGATGTAAAATGAAATGATATGAAATTGTGTGATGTATTATGATGTAAGTGTGTTCATGTTCGAAATAAACTAAAGAAAGAAGAAAAAAAGAAAGAAGAATATGAAAACAGTCTTAATACGGTACAGTGGAACCCGCTTATCTTATCTTTTATGCTTATATTCATCTTAATATTTAATATTCTTATCTAACAGAGCTATTTTCAATAAACAATACAGCTTCAATACATGCCTAAATCTTTCTAGTGGTGTTCTAGTGTTACCATTTCCGAGTTATTATGTATAAATATGGGGAAATAACTACAAAAGTACACTTCATTCACAAACCGTATTATAAAAGAGGTTTGTTAGAATAAGTCATAATGTTGGCTATTGGGAACAATATGTAGAACATTACATCTAAAATATTGAGATTCAATGATTTGGTGCATTTATATTCTGCTACCCAAGAATGTACAACAATATTCTTCCTTAGAGAAAAATGTAATTAAAACATGTGTATGCACGTACAACACTTAAAACTTTGAGTGTATCAGTATGTGGAATTAAACTAAATGAGACAATTCCTAAAGGAATTGCATGTGAATGCTCCAATGCTGAAGTTGAACTGAAATGCTGATAGAATGTAGTACGAATGTAAGAATAGTTTGAATGTTGAAATGGTTTGAATATTGTAGAGCTGATGTTGAACTGAAATGCTAATGAAATGTAGGATGAATGTTGAAATGGTTTCAATGTTGAAAAGCTGACGCTAAACTGAAATCTTAGTGGAATGTAGACATGGTTTGAAAGTTTAAATAGATTAAAGGTTAAAATGTTTAGAGAGGTTAAGAGTAGAAGCTGTACTAAAATGTACCGTATTTTTTGGACTATAAGTCGCTCCGGAGTATAAGTCGCACCGGCCGAAAATGCATAATAAAGAAGGAAAAAAACATATATAAGTCGCATTTTTGGGGGAAATTTATTTGATAAAACCCAACACCAAGAATAGACATTTGAAAGGCAATTTAAAATAAATAAAGAATAGGCTGAATAAGTGTACGTTATATGACGCATAAATAACCAACTGAGAACGTGCCTGGTATGTTAACGTAACATATTATGGTAAGAGTCATTCAAATAACTATAACATATAGAACATGCTATACGTTTACCAAACAATCTGTCACTCCTAATCGCTAAATCCCATGAAATCTTATACGTCTAGTCTCTTACGTGAATGAGCTAAATAATATTATTTGATATTTTACGGTAATGTGTTAATAATTTCACACATAAGTCGCTCCTGAGTATAAGTCGCACCCGCGGCCAAACTATGACAAAACTGCGACTTATAGTCCGAAAAATACGGTAGCATGAATCTTGAAATGCAAATTGTTGGTATAGTTAGGAGACTTACTTAAAGAGGTTACAGAGTAACATAATCTAAATATTTTAGCTGTCTCAGACTTTATGTCAACTTAAGCAGTCAACCACGTGTGTCGACTTAAGCTGGGACTTTTTTTTAAATAATAATGATAACGACTAGAGATGTTCGATAATGGCTTTTTTGCCGATATCTGATATTCCGATATTGTCCAACTCTTAATTACCGATTCTGATATCAACCGATACCGATATATACAGTCGTGGAATTAACACATTATTATGCCTAATTTTGTTGTGATGTCCCGCTAGATGCATTAAACAATGTAACAAGGTTTTCCAAAATAAATCAACTTAAGTTATGGAAAAAAATGCCATCATGCACTGCCATATTTATTATTGAAGTCACAAAGTGCATTATTTTTTTTTAACATGCCTCAAAACAGCAGCTTGGAATTTGGGACATGCTCTCCCTGAGAGAGCATGAGGAGGTTGAGGTGGGCGGGGTTGGGGGGGTCGAAGTGGGCGGGGGGGGGGGTTAGGAGGTAGCGGTGGGTGTATATTGTAGCTCACCGGAAGAGTTAGTGCTGCAAGGGGTTCTGGGTATTTGTTGTGTTGTATTTATGTTGTGTTACGGTGCGGATGTTCTCCCGAATTGTGTTTGTCATTCTTGTTTGGTGTGGGTTCACAGTGTGGCGCATATTTGTAACAGTGTTAAAGTTGTTTATACAGCCACCCTCCGTGTGGCCTGTATGTCTGTTGACCAAGTATGATTTGCATTCACTTGTGTGTGTGAAAAGCCGTAGATTTTATGTGATTGGGCCGGCACGCAAAGGCAGTGCCTTTAAGGTTTATTGGCGCTCTGTACTTCTCCCTACGTCCGTGTATACAGCGGCGTTTTAAAAAGTCATACATTTTACTTTTTGAAACCGATACCGATAATTTCCGATATTACATTTTAAAGCATTTATCGGCCGATAATATCGGCAGTCCGACATCTCTAATAACGACCTAATGAGTTGTTCGACATAAACTGGTTCCACTGTAAACACAATATTGCCGCCTTGCACGTCTGTGTCTAACCAAAACCCTTTCTATGTCTGCCCGAGCAGCAGATCACAGACGAAGGCCTCATCACCATCTGTCGAGGTTGTCACCGTCTTCAGTCGCTCTGCGTGTCGGGCTGCGCCAACATCACAGACGCCATCTTGCACGCGCTCGGACAGAACTGCCCACGCTTAAGGTAAAATTAAACCCTCAAAAGGGTTCAGGTTTGTCATTAAATTTCATGTTGATGTTGTTTTCACCCCAAATGAGTCACCCTACAGTAAAAAGCAGTATTTCATGCACCCTTGTCCTTTTGCAGAATATTAGAAGTGGCTCGCTGCTCTCAACTTACAGACGTGGGCTTCATAACATTAGCGAGGGTGAGTCTGTGCGTACTTATTCACTGCAATATTGTTGTGTGTTTTGTTATATTGACTAAACAAGTCTATCAAATGTCTTTGTAGAATTGTCACGAGCTTGAGAAGATGGATTTAGAAGAATGTGTCCAAGTAAGTAAACAGTTTTATTAATTTTTTTTACAAAAGTTGTATCTTTTGGGTTCATGTTAGTGTCTACTTGGCGTGTTTTAATCGCCACTTACATCACATTTTAATTTAAAGGTGCCATATGTAATAATTTCATGTCAAGTCATTATTAAATGGCCCTGATATGTCAAAAGGCATTATTGAATTATGTTCTTTTTGAATACCTTTATAACTGACAGTGTTGGGTTAATTACTGAAAACCAGTAACTAGTTACAGTTACTAGTTACTTTATTTCAAAAGTAACTCAGTTACTAACTCGGTTACTTACACCAAAAAGTAATGTGTTACTGTGAAAAGTAACTATTGAGTTACTTATATACTGTATATATATATATATATATATATATATAAAAAAAAACTAAAAAAAACTATATATATATATATATATATATATATATATATATATATATATATATATATATATATATATATATATATTAGAGATGCGCGGATAGGCAATTTATTTCATCCGCAACCGCGGCAGAAAGTCGTCAACCATCCGCCATCCACCCGATGTAACGTTTGATCAGAACTGCATCCGCCCGCCATCCGCCCGTTGTTATATATCTAATATTAATTAAAAAAAAAAAAAAAGGGTGAAAACTACGCGAATTGCACCTTGTGCAGACAAGATTTTTCGATCGGACACGGAGGAATTAGTGATGTAAAAGACCACGTTGGGACAAAAAAACACAAGTCTAATGCCGTTGCTAGCGATACAAGTGGAAAACTTTCAACGTTTTTCGTCGCCCAAACAGATTCTTTGGATGTGATAAATGCCGAAGTTTTATTTACGGAGGCAATAATTGAGCATGGACTTCCAATCGCACTGGCTGATCACATGGGACAGTTAATAATGTAATGCAACCTTTAAAAATCATTACGCGGTGATCGCGATCCCAAAAATAAACTTTTCTTGCATGATAATGTCCAGAAAAATTCGCTTTATATTACTATAGAGTCCTTTTAACGAATGAGTTTGATGGTTTATCACAAACCTTAAATGAAAGAAGTCCTTTGTTCTCCTGCAGCATGGCCTTGCTTTGTGTTTGGTGCGCCATCCTGTCGGCTGTATTTCACAGCACGACATACTGTTAAAAGTGTTTATACTATTTATACTTTCAATTAACAAATTGAAGTCTTGTGAAAGGTTGACAGGATAACTGGCATTAACTGTCAAAATAATTTCAAACTATTGAAGTTAGCTTACAGAATAAACATGTCAATCAACCCATATGATTTTTGCTGTAATATTTTTGTTTTGAAAAGTCACTGTGACTGATAGAAAAGTGATGGTTTTAGCAACATTTTAACCTGTCTGAATGCTAATAATCATTTTGCGAGCAAGCAGGTAAGCTGCGCGGGCGGAGCGCGCGGAGTGACCCCTGTTACGAGCCCCCGGCCACGGGGGTGGCGGGCAGGTAAGCTGCTTACCTGCTGCGCGTGACGCCGGCCGCGGCGAAAGCGGACGAGGCGGGGTGTCGGTGCGGTGGGCGCGGTAGTGACCCTGGACGTGCGTCGGGCCCTTCTCGCGGATCGCCTCAGCTACGGCTCCCGGTGGGGCCCTCTCGGGGGAAGGAGCCTCGGTCCCGGACCCCGGCGAGGCGTCCCTCCGCTCCGTAAAAGTGTCCATCTCTTTTTTTTTTTTTCTTCTGCTGTGGCATATGCTGCAGGTGCCTGCTCGTTTTTCGTATGTGGGTAACAACATTTAACTATGTATATATATTTCCCAATTGGTTTAACTGCCACCCGCAAAAAAAAAAAAAAAAAAAAAAAATCTAATTAATCCGCCCGACCCGACCCGCGAGCGGATAAAATCTTATTTTTTTAAATTTCATCCGCCCGATCCGCGGATAATCCGCGGACTCCGCGGTTGTGTCCGCAAACCGCGCATCTCTAATATATATAGTTTTTTTTTTTTTTTTTTTTTTTTGAGGCCCCTTTTAATGCCCTTTTAGCTTTCATTGCAGTACTGTTATTGCACTGGAGAATAATGCAATCTGTTGATCAACTTGACATGCATTTGCATCACAGAACTCAGCTAAGCAATGTGGTCTACGTACAACACACAAAGACAGATATGTTTCAAAGGGCCAATTTGTTTCAGGCCAGAACAAATTGACAAAACTATTTTAAATAGCTGCAACATAACATACATAAGTAACAAACAGCATAATAACAACATAGCTGTAAACCAAGGAAGGCACACACTACATACACAAAGCCTAACCAGGCGTTTTTTTCTCTCAAGCAATTCTGAAATAAAATAATGTCTGAAGCCCAGAACACTCTACACATTACCCCAGTTTTAGTTTAGAGAAATGGAAAGATTGGCCTGGCCCACTAGGATCCCTCTTTATGTTTGTGAACCTATAGTCTATACATTTAGAGTGATGTGATAATCAAACACTCTAGAAGTCTAGAATGAAAGAGTATATAAGAGAATTGACAGAGTGTGTGTACCTTCAGTGCTGAATGATGAGCAGAGGCAGAGTTTGGAGCGTCTTCTTTAGCTCGCTTTCCATTTTTTATGTACTCACTGTCCAGGTGCCATTTGCCTTTTGACGCCCGCTATCATGCTAATTAGCTGCCTGAAAGCGTGTGACTCCACAGTAGAAATAGCCTGCATGTCTTCTAGCACATACACTGCAATGGCTCTATCAATGTTGTCCTGGCTAGCAGTGCCTCGTTAAAATTCAGCCGCTGTCGCTTAGGAGGTGAAGTGTGTCTCTCTTTACTAGCTTCGTCGAAGCATGTTGCTTTTGTAGCTGTTTCAGCAGATTTGAATTGCTAGGATAGGATCTTTGATCCAAGACACAACTTACATTTAACTAAAATGTTCTTTTTTTTGTGGTCGACAAAAGAAAAGTAGTGAGAATATCTCCATGTTAAGAAACTATGCTTCGGCTTGTCTTGTTAGTAAACACAGACACGCCCCCTCCCACACACACACATACACCCACACAGAGCGCGCGGCGCCCCTCTTCCTTGTGACACAGGAACATTCAGAAGGACTACACCGCAGCAATAAAACACTTTCAGATCTTCTCAGTTTCTAGCCGATACTTACATAAAAAATAACGTAAAATAACGCAGTAACGCATCATGTAGTAACGGTAACTGAGTTACTGAATATAAAAAATAACGCGTTAAATTACTATTTACCGCCGAAAGTAACGGCGTTACAGTAGCGTGTTACTCTCCCAACACTGATAACTGATAACGGTAGTTCAGCCGGGATATGCTCATTTCAAAATTAGATTTACAGCCCCGAAATATTGTTATTGAATTAATTTCAATGCCCTGCCCTCCACTGTTTGACCAATTAAAAAGTCTGTGAGTGTGTCACATCAAGGTTGCCAGTTACGCATTGCCATCGTCGTCTAGCTACTGCTATAGGACAGCTTGCTCATAGGTGAACCGTCGGAACGATCGTTTCAATGGCCTGAGAGTACAATGACTTAAAGGGGCCCTATTATGCAAAACTAACTTTTCTTATCTGTTGTTTTTGTGTATTTGGGATCTGCCTAAGTCCCTAAAATGTGAAATCAAACCACAGAGGCATAGCGGAGATATTTATAAAATCATCTTGCCTTCCTTCATACTTCCTCCAAACGATTCGTTGGGAAAAACAAAGTGCGACGTGAGCAGATTATCCATACATGTAGCTGAGATAGGCTCCAGCACCCCCTGCGAGCCCCAGAAGGGATAAGCGGTAGAAAATGGATGGATGGATGGATGGTAGAGATTAACCTGAAGTGCTTTGTAGTCAGACAATGTAGTCAATAAGCCCCTTCTTTTTCTCTATTCTCTCGTTGTGGGGCAGACTGGCTCGTACATGCACATGTATCCTCCACTGTGGCCATTTCCAATACAAAGTAGCGTGTAGTTTAAACTTGTATCTGTCAGTAGCCTTGCAATGGAAGTGCTAAAAGCCACAATATGGCTGACGGGGAGAAGACTCTTGTCAAAGTGGAGGCACGTAAATAAGACCGCCCACAAAACGGCGCATTCTGAAGAGACGGTCTGCAAAAAATAATCCATGCAAAATTTTGAGCAAAGAACCACCATTGCATGTTATGTAGCCCATAAGGAAGTGTTTTGAATGTGTTTCTCATTGTCATCCCATTGGGTTGAGTTTTTTTCTTCCCCTGATGTGGGATCTGAGCCAAAGATGTCGTTGTGGCTTGTGCAGCCCTTTGAGACACTTGTGATTTAGGGCTATATAAGTAAACATTGATTGATTGATAAATGTAGAAAAAAATTACTCATTTTAACGGGAGTATTCACACACCACTTGTCTCGTTTTTTTCTTGAATTTGTGGAGGTCTAGGAACCCCGTAAATATCGAGGTTCTACTGTAAACTCAGGTTTTCGCTACCTTTTAGCATCTGTTGACATTTTATTAGGTTTTTTTTTTAAACCTTTTATTTTATTTATTTATTTATTTATTTGTTATTGTTTTCTAACTGTTAACGTATTTATTGGTGTTACTTTTTAAATGGACTTGTATTCCTTTTATTTTCTTATTTCCCTTTTATTTGTACATACCTGAAATGGTGACATTTGCGATGTGTGCACTTTGTGCTCCGTTGATAGACTGTTTTATTCATTGAGCTTTTAAAGCGTTTGTTTTATTGTCTATTAATCATGACATTCTTTGCGTCAGATCACAGATGGAACACTTGCACAGCTGTCAATATACTGCCCTCAAAACGGCACAGTCTGAAGAGACGGTCTGTAAAACATAATCTATGCAAAAGTTTGAGCAAAGAACGCATGTTATGTAGACCATAAGGAAGTGTTTTAAATGTAGAAAAAAATTACCTTTTTTTACCGGGAGTACTCACGCACCATTTATCTCGTTTTTTCCGGCATTTGTGGAGGTCTTGGAACCCCGTAAATATCGAGGTTCTACAGTAAACTCAACATGTCTTAGCAACCTTTTAGCATCTGTTGACATTGTATTTGCTAATTTTTAGTTGAGTTTTTTTACCTTTTATTTTGTTATTGTTTTTCAAATTTTTTATGTATTTATTGGTTTTACTTTTTAAATGCACTTGTATTTATTTTATTTTCTTATTTCACTTTTATTTGTACATACCTGAAATGGCGACATTTGCGATGTGTGCACTTTGTGCTCCGTTGATAGACATTATTCATTTAGCTTTTAAAGCGTTTGTTTTATTGTCTATTAATCATAACATTTTTTGCGTCAGATCACAGATGGAACACTTGCACAGCTGTCAATATACTGCCCTCAAAACAGCGCATTTCGAAGAGACGGTCTGCAAAACATAATCTATGCAAAAGTTTGAGCAAAGAACCACCGATGCATGTTATGTAGACCATAAGGAAGTGTTTTAAGTGTAGAAAACAATTACCCTTTTTAACGGGAGTATTCACGCACCATTTATCTTGTTTTTCCGGCCATGGTGGAGGTCTTGGAACCCCGTAAATATCGAGGTCCTACAGTAAACTCAAAATGCTTAGCAACCTTTTAGCATCTGTTGACATTGTATTTGCTATTTTTTAGGTCATTTTTTAAAATCTTTTATTTTGTTATTGTTTTTTTTTTTTTAAATTACGTATTTATTATTTTTACTTTTTAAATGGACTTGTATTTCTTTTATTTTCTTGTTTAACTTTTATTTGTACGTACCGATACCTGAAAT
Source organism: Nerophis lumbriciformis (assembly GCF_033978685.3). Taxonomy (NCBI): domain Eukaryota; kingdom Metazoa; phylum Chordata; class Actinopteri; order Syngnathiformes; family Syngnathidae; genus Nerophis; species Nerophis lumbriciformis. Next base: position 27,437,214 of record NC_084571.2, on the reverse strand, counting down.
GGCGACATTTGTGACGTGTGCACATTGTGCTCCGTTGATAGACTGTTTTATTCATGGAGCGTTTAAAGCGTTTGTTTTATTGTCTATTAATCATAACATTCTTTGCGTCCAGATCACAGATGGAACACTTACACAGCTGTCAATATACTGCCCTCGCTTGCAAGTTCTGGTGAGTGTTCCGCCCGGCCGCTCTGCACACGTTTTGCGGAGGCAGCACATCACATCACAGCCAGGTCACCGAGTTCACTCTCTCCCCCGACCCGCAGAGTCTCTCCCACTGCGAGCTCATCACCGATGACGGCATCCGGCACCTGGGCAGCGGGCCCTGCGCTCACGACCGGCTGGAGGTGATCGAGCTGGACAACTGCCCACTGATCACGGACGCCTCGCTGGAACACCTGAAGAGCTGCCACAGCCTGGACCGCATCGAGCTCTACGACTGCCAGCAGATCACTCGCGCCGGCATCAAGAGGCTCCGGGTGAGTAGGGGGAGGGGGCCTCATTTGAGGATGAACCTTGAACTTTACATGCCGTCGCATACAATCATTTTAAATGAATGAATGCTGCTAGAAAGTACTCGTCTTTGAATAGTCCACTGCTGGCAGGGTAATGAGTTCATAGCGGGGGTGTCCAAAGTGCGGCCCGGGGACCAATTCAGATCCCTCAGGTGATTTTTTTGTAAGGCCTGAGACACATTTTAAAAATACTTTTTATTAAAAAAAAAAAAACATAAAAAGTGGAATAAAAGCGCAAATCGACGTAACGGGAAAACGGTGCAATATTGGCTCTAATATTACAAAACTACCTTGAGGGTAGGGCTGGGTGATATTGACGAAAAAGCTTATCTCGATACATTTTTACTTAAACTCCATATTATATATATATATCTCTATATATTTTCCGGTGAAAGTATACAAATAAAGATATTCATTTTTGAGCGAGATTCACTGAAATTGAAGTGAATGACAACTGTACTGTAAACAGTCCGTGGCACTTTTATTAACCCAGTTAGTCAAGATGGGTATTAAAGGGGAACATTATCACAATTTCAGAAGGGTTAAAACCATTAAAAATCAGTTCCCAGTGGCTTATTTTATTTTTTGAAGTTTTTTTCAAAATTTTACCCATCACGCAATATCCCTAAAAAAAGCTTCAAAGTGCCTGATTTTAACCATCGTTATATACACCCGTCCATTTTCCTGTGACGTCACACAGTGATGCCAATACAAACAAACATGGCGGATAGAACAGCAAGGTATAGCGACATTAGCTCGGATTCAGACTCGGATTTCAGCGGCTTAAGCGATTCAACAGATTACGCATGTATTGAAACGGATGGTTGTAGTGTGGAGGCAGGTAGCGAAAACGAAATTGAAGAAGAAACTGAAGCTATTGAGCCATATCTGTTTGAACCGTATGCAAGCGAAACCGACGAAAACGACACGACAGCCAGCGACACGGGAGAAAGCGAGGACGAATTCGGCGATCGCCTTCTAACCAACGATTGGCATGTGTTTGTTTGGCATTAAAGGAAACTAACAACTATGAACTAGGTTTACAGCATATGAAATACATTTGGCAACAACATGCACTTTGAGAGTGCAGACAGCCCAATTTTCATCAATTAATATATTCTGTAGACATACCCTCATCCGCTCTCTTTTCCTGAAAGCTGATCTGTCCAGTCCAGTTGGAAATGCATCTGCTTTGAGTGTCGCAGGATATCCACACATTCTTGCCATCTCTGTCGTAGCATAGCTTTCGTCAGTAAAGTGTGCGGAACAAACGTCCAATTTCTTGCCACTTTCGCATCTTTGGGCCACTGGTGCAACTTGAATCCGTCCCTGTTCGTGTTGTTACACCCTCCGACAACACACCGACGAGGCATGATGTCTCCAAGGTACGGAAAACAGTCGAAAAAACGGAAAATAACAGAGCTGATTTGACTCGGTGTTTGAGAAAATGGCGGATTGCTTCCCGATGTGACGTCACGTTGTGACGTCATCGCTCCGAGAGCGAATAATAGAAAGGCGTTTAATTCGCCAAATTTCACCCATTTAGAGTTCGGAAATTGGTTAAAAAATTATATGGTCTTTTTTCTGCAACATCAAGGTATATATTGACGCTTACATAGGTCTGGTGATAATGTTCCCCTTTAACAGCACAGAAAATAAACTGTTTAAGTTGCACAGAATTATATACTGTATTTTTCGGATTATAAACGGCATTTTTTTCATAGTTTGGCCGTGGGTGCGACTTATACTCCGGAGCGACTTATGTGTGAAATTATTAACACATTACCGTAAAATATCAAATAATATTATTTATCTCATTCGCGTAAGAGACGAAGCAAATGTCAGCAATCGTCACTCACACGTCAACCAATCAGAATTTGGTGGGGGAGGGTCATGGCAGAAGTGCATTGTGGGTCATATTATTTATCTCATTCGTGTAAGAGACGAAGCAAATGGCAGCAATCGTCACTCACACGTCAACCAATAAGAATTCGGCGGGGGAGGGTCATGGGAGAAGTGCATTGGGGGGTCATGGTATGCTAACTGCTATATGCTATACGCTACCGCCGTAGCTATTAAAATGGATCACATCAACATTGGCGGTAACTTATAAAAACTGAGAAGGGCTGAACTAAAATGGCACCGAAAACGAAATCATATACTGCAGATTACAAGCTGGACGTAGTGAAATATGCAGCAGAGAACGGCGATCGAGCAGCAGAAAGAAAGGACATACCAGAGGCGACACCGGGGAGGAAGATTTCATCGGATTTAGCGATCGGGAGTGACAGATTGTTTGGTAAACGTATAGCATGTTCTATATGTTATAGTTATTTGAATGACTCTTACCATAATATGTTACGTTAACATACCAGGCACGTTCTCCGTTGGTTATTTATGCCTCATATAACGTACACTTATTCAGCCTGTTGTTCACTATTCTTTATTTATTTTAAATTGCCTTTCAAATGTCTATTCTTGGTGTTGGGTTTTATCAAATAAATTTCCCCCAAAAATGCGACTTATACTCCAGTGCGACGTATATATGTTTTTTTCCTTCTTTATTGTGCATTTTCGGCCGGTGCGACGTTTACTCCGGGGCGACTTATAGTCCAAAAAATACGGTAACTAAAATAGAAAAATATTATTTCTATGTAAAATAAATAACATAGCTGTGCAAATGATACAAAATGTATCAAACTCAGATAAAAAAAATTAATTTGCAGGCAGGCACTTTTTAATTCCCAGTCAACGTTGTAATGGACTGTCACACATGTACGGTTCTGGTCAGCGCCATGTAAGTGACTTGACTAAATTGCGGCATACATTTTTGGCAGCATTTGTCGTGCGAAATATGCCAGAACAGTTTTGATTTGGGCTTTCATGGTAAACAACTCAAATGAATGTTTTATCCAGACGCATACATTTGTCCAAATGTGGCCAAGTAGACGCATTGTGGGTTTCTTGGACGTCGTCTACATCGCTGGCCTAGTGGTTAGAGTGTCCGCCCTGAGATCGGTAGGTTGTGAGCTCAAACCCCGGCCGAGTCATACCAAAGACTATAAAAATGGGACCCATTACCTCCCTGCTTGGCACTCAGCATCAAGGGATGGAACAACAACAAATATATCTTAAGTTGACCTATAGATATTTAAACAAAATAAAAAAAATAATAACGGACTTGTTTTTAACACTTTTATAACTGAGACCCTTTTGTACCATTCACCAAAATTGAGGTGACCTCTTAAAGGGTTACTACATAGTATTGTTTTTTTTTTATAAAGGCCCCCGCATGCTTTGATTTTTCAGTGTGCAGTCCTCAGTTTATAGCTATAGCAATAGAAGCCTGAGGAAAGTCACACAGTCATCTGGAAATTCACACACACTTCACACACAAGGATGATGCACCTGAGTTCACCTCTGAGTGTCATGGCAGAGGCTGTGAGTACTTATGTACATGTGATTTCTTAGTTTTTTTATTTTTAATACATTTGCAAACATTTCTAAAAAAAAAAAAACTGTTTTACTTATGTCGTTACGTGGTAATGTGTGTAGATTTTTGTGGACAAAAATGAATGTATTATTTTGGAATAAGGCTGTAACTAGGGATGTCCGATAATATCGGACTCCCGATATTATCGGCCGATAAATGCTTTAAAATGTAATATCGGAAATTATAGGTATCGGTTTCAAAATTATCGGTATCGGTTTCAAAAGTAAAATTTACGACTTTTTAAAACGGCGCTGTGTACACGGACGTAGGGAGAAGTACAGAGCGCCAATAAACCTTAAAGGCACTGCCTTTGCGTGCCGGCCCAATCACAAAATATCTACGGCTTTTCACACACACAAGTGAATGCATTTCATACTAGGTCAACAGCCATACAGGTCACACTGAGGGTGGCCGTATAAACAACTTTAACACTGTTACAAATATGTGCCACACTGTGAACCCACACCAAACAAGAATGACAAACACATTTCAGGAGAACATCCGCACCGTAACACAACAGAACAAATACCCAGAACCCCTTGCAGCACTAACTCTTCCGGGACGCTACAATATAAACCCCCCCGCTAGCCCCCTCTCCCCACCTCAACCCCGCCCACCTCAACCTCCTCATGCTCTTTCAGGGAGAGCATGTCCCAAATTCCAAGCCAATGTTTTGAGGCATATTAAAAAAAATAATGCACTTTGTGACTTCAATAATAAATATGGCTGTGCCATGTTGGCATTTTTTTCATAACTTGAGTTGATTTATTTTGGAAAACCTTGTTACATTGTTTAATGCATCCAGCGCGGCATCACAACAAAATCAGGCATGATAATGTGTTAATTCCACGACTGTATATATCGGAATCGGTAATTAAGAGTTGGACAATATCGGATATCGGCAAAAAAGCCATTATCGGACATCTCTACTTCTGGACATTTTCAAACTTCTCAAATTCTCTTTTCTTCTTCTCGTCCCATCTTGTAGACCCACCTGCCTAACATCAAAGTGCACGCCTACTTCGCCCCCGTGACTCCGCCCCCTTCGGTGGGGGGCAGCCGCCAGAGGTTTTGCCGCTGCTGTGTCCTGCTATGATGTAAAAGACGTCCGCCGCCTTCCTTCTTTCACATGTCACCGGTGTTACACGTTTCCTATTCCCTGACCTGGGGGCTTAGCCCAATCAAGCAGTACATGGCCATGGGTCCCCGACCCCCCCCCCCCCCCCCCCCCCCCCCCCCCACCCCCCTCACCTTCGGAGCTCCAGAGAGAGAGAGACCAAACAGTGCAGGGTAACACACACACACACACACACACACACACACACACACACACACACACACACGCACACTCCACAGGTTCATGTTTTTGACTGCAGTATTACAACGAAGGTATTGTAAAAAGGCTACAAACACTTATGAAGGATTTTTGTGCTTCATTAGATGAAGAATTCAAAAAGAAATCCAGAATATTGCAATATTTTGGTTTTATTAGCTGCTCTGTCTTAAAAAAACATGTTTTTTTTTAATTGCTCCAATCCAGCCCAAATATACCAATTAATAGGCAACTGTCATGTGATATTTGAGTATATTATTCAAATTGTACAATGGCCGACAGCAACAAACGCGCAAGAAACGCGCAGCAAACGTGCAGCAAACACGCAGCAAACGCTCCAAAACCAAAAATGATCTCAGAATGAACAAACACCAAAAAATGAATGAAACAAGAAAATGCTCCCAATGCAAAAAAGAACCCACAAAACAACTGCTTAACAGCAATGCTGCAAGTTCATTTAAAACATCAGCCCGTGCGGCTAACTTCCTGGTAGCCGTGCTAACTTCCTGGAAGCCTGCACGGCTAACTTCCTGGTAGCCGTGCTAACTTCCTGAAAGCCTGCACGGCTAACTTCCTGGTAGCCGTGCTAACTTCCTGGAAGCCTGCACGGCTAACTTCCTGGTAGCCCGCCGTGGCTAACTTTCTGCTAGCCCGTACAGTTAACTTCCTGGAAGTCATGTTAAATTCCTGGTAGCCCTGGCAACTAACTTCCTGGTAACCATGGTTAGCATGCTAACTTCCTGATAGCCCATGCTATCTTTCTAGTAGCCGCCGTGGCTAACTTCCTGGTAGACATGCTAACTTCCTGGTAGTCATGTTAACTTCCCGGTAGCCCGCACGGCTAACTACCATGTAGCCATGCTAACTTCCTGGTAGTCCATATGGCTAACTTCCTGGTAACTATGCTAAATTTCTGATAGCCCACGCGGCTAACTTCCTGGTAGTCTTGTAAACTGCCCGGTAGACCGCACAGCTAACTACCTGGTAGTCATGCTAATTCCTTGATACCTCGTGGTATCTGGTAACCATGCTAACTGTCTTGTATCCATGCTATCTTCCTGGAAGCCTGTACGGTTAACTTCTTGGTTACCCGCGTGGCTAACTTCTTGGTAACCCATACAGTTAACTTCCTGGTAGCCCGCGTAAGTAACTTGGTATTCATGCTAACTTCCTGTTAGCCATGGTTAGCATGCTAACTTTCTGATAGCCATACTATCTTCCTGGTACCCCGTGTGGCTAACTTCCTGGTAGACATGCTAACTTTCTGCTAGTCATGTTAACTTCTTGGTAGCCTGCATGTCTATCTACCTTGTAGCCATGTTAACTTCCTGGTGGTCCATACGGCTAACTTCCTGGTAACTATGCTAACTTTCTGGTACCCACGCGGCTAACTTCCTGGTAGTCATGTAAACTTCCCGGTAGACTGCACGGCTAACTACCTGGTAGTCATGCTAATTCCTTGATACCTTGTGGTATCTGGTAACCATGCTAATTGTCTTGTATCTATGCTATCTTCCTGGAAGCCTGCACGGCTAATTTCCTGGTAGCCCGCGTGGCTAACTTCTTGGTTGCCCGCGTGGCTAACTTCTTGGTACCCCATACAGTTAACTTCCTGGTAACCCGCGTAAGTAACTTCCTGGTATTCATGCTAACTTCCTGGTCGCCATGGTTAGCATGCTAACTTCCTGATAGCCATACTATCTTCCTGGTACCCAGTGTGGCTAACTTCCTGGTAGACATGCTAACTTTCTGCTAGTCATTTTAACTTCTTGGTAGCCCGCACGGCTAACTACCTTGTAGCCATGCTAACTTCCTGGTAAATATGCTATATTTCTGGTAGCCCACGCGGCTAACTTCCTGGTAGTCATGTAAACTTCACGGTAGACTGCACGGCTAACTAACTAGTAGTCATGCTAATTTCTTGATACCTCGTACGGCTAGTTTTCTGGTAGCCTGCACTGATAACATCCTGGTAGCCCGCTCTGATAATTTCCTGGCAACCATGCTAACTACCTAATTTCTTGGTAGCCCGCGCAGCTATCTTCCTGGTAGTCCACACAGATCATTTCCTGGTAACCATGCTAACTGTCTTGTATCCTTGCTATCTTCCTGGAAGCCTGCACGGCTAATTTCCTGGTAGCCTGCGTGGCTAACTTCTTGGTTACCCGCGTGGCTAACTTCTTGGTAGCCCATACAGTTAACTTCCTGGTAGCCCGCGTAAGTAACTTCCTGGTATTCATGCTAACTTCCTGGTATTCATGCTAACTTCCTGTTAGCCATGGTTAGCATGCTAACTTCCTGGTAGCCATGGTTAGCATTCTAACTTCCTGATAGCCATACTATCTTCCTGGTAGTGCGTGTGGCTAACTTCCTGGTAGACATGCTAACTTTCTGCTAGTCTTGTTAACTTCTTGGTAGCCTGCATGGCTAACTACCTTGTAGCCATGCTAACTTCCTGGTAGTCCATATGGCTAACTTCCTTGTAACTATGCTAACTTTCTGGTAGTCATGTTAACTTCTTGGTAGCCTGCATGGCTAACTACGTTGTAGCCATGCTAACTTCCTGGTAGTCCATTTGGCTAACGTCCTTGTAACTATGCTAACTTTCTGGTACCCACGCGGCTAACTTCCTGGTAGTCATGTAAACTTCCCGGTAGACCGCACGGCTAACTAACTGGTAGTCATGCTAAATCCTTGATACCCCGTACGGCTAGTTTTCTGGTAGCCTGCACTGATAACATCCTGGTAGCCCGCACGGATAATTTCCTGGCAAGCACGCTAACTACCTGGTAGCCGTTGCTAATTTCTTGTTAGCCCGCGCAGCTAACTTCACGGTAGTCTTGCTAACTTCCTGGTAACTACGCCAACTTCCTGGTAGCCCACACAGATAATTTTTCTGGTAACCATGCTGACTATGTTGTCGCCATGCTAACTTCCTTGTAGCTCGCATGGCTAACTTCCTTGTAGCCTGACGGTTACTTTCTTTCTTATCATCCTGGCTTCCTGTTTGTGGTTGCAGCATTTTCCAAATGCATGTGTTGGTTTTTGTTTTTGGATCTTTTCTGTGTTTGGAGCGTTTGCCCCTGTTGGCCACCATTAAACATATACCTCCCACCCACCACCACCCACACACACTGTTATGTACTTGAGGTCTAAGTTGGCATCGCTTGAATGTATTAGATTTAAGAAAATAAGCAAAAAAAAAAACAATGCAAACCTTTGCACAAAGACAAAACAATCTTGCTGTTTGATGCATATTGGAAGAAACCCAGCTCACTCACATCCTGCACTGTTCAAAGTCTGGTACTTGTGCCCCCCGCCCCCCCCCCCCCCCCCCCCACCCCCCATCCCCCCATTCACACATATACATCCCAAAAAAGTGTCACAGCCAGTGGGAAAAAAACAAAACTGTCCACTTTTTTTGCACCTCTTGACGCAAAATCCAGACTGTTTACAAAGGAGAACATTTCAAAACAATTTTTACTAACACACACACACACACACACACACACACACACACACACACACACACACACACACACACACACACACAGTAAGGTTGGTACAGCCCCCCTCCCACTCCCTTCTCTCTTGTGTCTATGTGCTTCATTGTATGGCAGCAGCGGGTGGGGGGCAAATAAAAGATTATTTTTCTAAAAAAAAAAGAAAAAAAAGGAGGCACACATTCGGGGACTGAAGAAGATGCCAAATGCTGCATGAGACACTTCTAGTTTGTTTTTTAAATGTGCACAAGCGACCATTGTGGCAGTCGCTCCATGATGATGATGATGATGATGATGAACACATGAAAAAAAAAAAAAAGAAAGGTCTTTGAAAAACGATGAGGGGGCAAAAAGAAGAAGAAGAGGGATTACTTTCACGAATCAACAGGAAGAAAAAGCCAGCAATCAAATTTCGATGAGCTTTTACGGCCAAAGGAGCGTCAAGGCCACACCGAAAAGAAAGGCAACAAGAAAACAGTCGTAATAAACACAAAGCATTCTGGGATATATTTGATACGATTGAGCAAAGATAACAACAATTTTTTTTTTCAGGGTGGGTAAAATGTTTTTAACAATCACATTTAAACTGCTGAAGTGCCAAAACACTAATTATTTCTTTAATATTTTTAATTTAATAAGAATTGTTGTTTTTCCCTTGAAAGGTTACCAATGTATTACTACAACTATTAATTTAACATCACAATTGTTTTCCCTCCATAGTTAAGTGTTTTTTCTTGCAATATTTAAGGTTTTTGTAATATTTATTTTACCCCATAATACGCCCTTTCCTTGTAAATTGCATCAAACGTTAAAACTTCATTTTTTCATATTACAGCTTTATTTGTGAATTATTTTATACGTTTTTTTCCCTCATAAATTATTTATTCATTATTGCATTATTTCAATTTTGCTCCGGTAATATAACGAGGTTAAACATTTGTCTATTTTTTCCTCTTACCCTCAGAACAAATGTATTGGAGTAATACAACAATATTCTCATAAATCTTTGTTTTTCCCACATAAAGTACATATTTGTTCTCGTATGACTTCATCCTTGCCCTATATTGTGCTACGCTTTTTTTCTAATATTACTCAATTCCTATGATTATCTTTTTTCCCTTTTCCTAAGTTAATTATTTAATATTACAACTGTATTCCTTGTGAATTTCAACATTATTATATGACTTTCTTCTCATTATGTTCTCATAAATGTTTCTAATAAAATATTACTTTTTTTGGGGCAATATTATAGTTTTATTCTGGTAATATTTATATATATATATATATATATATATATATATATATATATATATATATATATATATATATATATATATATATATTTTTTTTTTCAAACCATGCCATACATTTATTCTCACAATGTTATATCCCAATTTTCTTTCTTAGAACTTTATTCTTATAAGTGATGTTTTTTTTCCTCAGATTGTTACAAATATTCTCCAACTAATTGTTTTGTAATTTACAACTTTTCCCCTCATAATATATACTACTTTACTTTTTACAAATTAATATCTAACCTTATTACTCATTATTTTATTTATTATTATTTTATTATTTATTTAATTTCCACCCTCATATTATACTTTTTTTTTTTTTTACGTCCCGATTTTCCCCCTGCTTAATATTATACTATATTTGGTAAACAACAAGTTTTTTCCTCGTAATATAATGCAATATTAGTTATAAATTACCATTTTCCTCCCTTATATTATACTACTATACCATTATACTACTTGAGCATCCATCTATTTTCGATGCCACTTATCATTAGGGTCAAAGATGAGCTGGAGACTATCCCATTTTATACAAATTTAGAATTACAAACATCTAACATTTCAACTTAATTTATTGATTGTAAATTATGACTTTTTTCTTGTTATATTTGGCTTTTTATTTTGTCAAGTAAAAAAATAAATAAAATTATACTACAAATAATACTACATTATTTGGCCTTCAACCGTATCTTTTTTCCCAGTATAATAATATAACATTTCAATTTTAATATTTATAATTATTATCACTTTTTTTCTCTTCAGCGTGGCCTTCGTGCTCTTTGGTAGACTTGTGTTTTCATGGAGAGAGGAGGCGGGGCTAATGAGGAACACTGCTCTGATTGGCCAAATTACAACGGAGCTGCCCTGAAGCTGCGGAAGTTGAAATCTGTAGTTTTTAGGCGGGGGGCGTGGTTCAGATCGCACCTGCTTCGTGTTGCGTTCACTGTCTACATCCGGAAATGAGGTGTTTTTTTCTGCTTGTTGTAAATACTCAGGTGAAAGTGTTGGCGCCAGTGCAATTGTACGTAGGATTATTTTTTATTTATTCACTCTTTGAATGTTTCCATCAAGGACTGACTGAGTTAGCGCTTCTTCTACTTTCGAAAGATTCTCATTGCACTCTAGTAATTGCACCCCCTCCCCCCCAGACAAGACTGGAAAAATAAGTGTAGAATGTTGAATAATATTTATTGGATTTAAGGAGGATAAAAACAACCACTGGCGCCGTCTTGCCCTCTCCATTCCACGTGTTGATAACTCTAAAAAAACATCCTTCAGATCGCAAAGAAAGTACCCTGAACGCACCACCAAACCAACCATGGACGTTTTCGGCCCCAAACGCACCATCACCAGACGACAAGAGGTGACCCGGCGGGGGTTTCATTTTTCATTTGACGATGACTGTAGTTCATACAATTACTGTAAATCTTTTTTCCTTTTTTTGTTTTTCTTTTTTTGTACAATTAACCGATTATAAAAGAAAATGTACGTATGAATAAATATATACCTTATATTATTAAAGCTTGTCTTGTTATGTGTCACCGGGTGTGCTCTTCCTTGGAAAACCGCTAGATGGCAGCGTTGAGCTTGGAAGGATTTGCTAGTTAACTGTGGCTCAGACGCCCAGCTATTAAAATGGGCTATTAAATACAATTAAAATCATAACAGAGCAGGTTATTACGCTCTTATATGTCATTTAATTGGTCTGGGACTCAATGTGCTTTATATTACTTTTTTGTGTTACACTTTGTTTTTTCAGTGTTTGTTTTTTAGTCTACATTCAGCAACAATGTGCACATTTTCCCAATATCTTCCTATCTGCATGACGTCATGTGACATAAGACCTATGCAAAGGGCACCTGTGGTCCCGGTTGGCAACCGCCGCCATGACATTGCGATCTGTTTGCCACCTCACGGGAGTCCTTCTGTGGCCCTTAATTTTGTTTTGTCCTCCTTGCACACCTCTGAGAGCTTTAAGACTTTGTTGTTAGTCCTCATCTGCAGTGTGCAGGGATGAAAAGCTGCAAGCTCAAAGGGGAAGTTTTTAAAAGGCACGAGTGTTTTCCCCCCGCAGC